>NW_027279500.1:0-205195 GCF_046629955.1 Centroberyx affinis
TTGCCTGTGTCACTGTTTGGATCATAAGTTTAGTTAAAGTTTTGTAGATAAAGATTTATATCTTATTGATGTATATTAATGTACAATACTATGTTCAAAAATTAGACTACAGTTTGACCATAGAGTTTTACTATTAATTCATTCTAGTCATACTGTTGTCTGTTGTTGGTTGTTGCTAAATGAGAAATATTCTATATTATCACTTTTGATTAAATGACAGAGTAGTTACCTTGTACAATACTACAGAATAAGAGGCAGGACTGGGACACTAGATTTAATGAAGTTGTCTACTTAAACCTTATTCACTTTATCATTTTACGTCCAAAATGAGAGGAGTACACAGCCAAAATATATTTAACAAATTGTCCTTGTCACAATATTTTTGGAGTTCCTTGTAATTTTGTATACATTTTAGACTTGGATAACAAATTTGGAAATCTGAATATCACTCAGATGTCACCAGAACTTCCTTGGATGTTTTGAAGAGTTAAGCGACCATTCCTTTCACAAACCAGGTGTATTAATTTGTCAGAAGTGTGTGACATCAATTCACTTCTCACAGATCTTGAGAAAATATAACTAGATGCATACATGAACAAATCCAAATGATCAAAAATGATTAGCAGAATTTTATAAGAAACATCAAGCATAATATACATGCTTAAAGTAATGACATTACTTGGTTTTAAAGGCAACAAATTACTGTTGCCTTTACAGATTAAAATTATCCAAACATGCGTCTTGGTTTGGGCTAATATTGTGTCACTGTAGATGCAATCTAGTAAATCAGTATCATGGTTAAAATATGTCTATGGTCACAGTCTGAAATGGAGACACTGACCAAAATCTTTACATGTGTGCCCTCCTGTGGCTGTCTGCTGAACAAAGAGATGGAGATGAGAAAGGTGAGTGATAGAACCAAGAATGAGTCAGTAGTGTGTTTTCGAGGGCTGGGAGGGTGGAGGTTGTTCTCAAAGAGGTTGTTCTCCAAAGATACAGGTCTCATGATTGTTAGTAGCACATGTTCTTCAAAGGACTGAATTAACCTGATGCTCTGTGGCCATATTTTGTTTTCCACTGCCTTCTATTTATTCTGCAAATGATTTCTTGTTACACCCTACATGTGTAGTACTGATATTAAACTGATGTAAATAGACAGCAAAGCCCATAGAGTCAGTCAGGTGCTCTCAGGCACAAAGACATTAGACTAGTGTTTGCAGGCTTCTGGTTGTTCACTTATAGATGCAATAACCCGCTCCATAACAACCAGATAATTGTGGATGTGCAGCTTCATAAACAAGCTCTTGAGGGGCCCAGATGCTGCTTCAGCATACAGCAGACGGCACTATACTTACACATATTTTTTTTAACTTAGTCTGGAAGGTGAAAGCCCCTGTGTGCTGTGTAATATATGACTATGCACTAACAGCAGGGAGAGATTTCTTGTAGGTTCACGTGTGTGTGTGTGTGTGTGTGTGTGTGTGTGTGTGTGTGTGTGTCTCAGAGACAGAGTTCTGCAGCCTATCCCTCCATATCATTTGCTCCAGTATACTTCTGTGCCTGGATACAGACCACACAGGCAGGACCTGATTCCCATCATCAGGACAACAGGGCTCCCAAGCAACCAATCAAAGCCCTCCAAGCCCTGTTCTGCAAGCTGATTGGTTGCTCAGTCTGCAGCCTGTTGTGGAATGCCCATCTTTAACCTCTCTGCTGCCATGCACACTGCATACATACATCCTATATTTTCTCAATGCAGATTACAGCTACATTAATCCAACCCTGAGCTACGGTGTCATGTTTAGGCTGATGTGATGTGATATCAAGTTGTGCTTCATGTGATGAATGGAATATGTCAATGAAACCTAAGCAGTATATGAATATACACCAGAATATACAGTACGGTGGCTTATCATCACACAGCCTTGTAGTTATACAAACTCACTCGCATGCTTCCCCGGTGTGAACCATAACAGAACAATGAAAAAGTCAATGCCAGTTATGGAAACAAATGTAGCGCAAACATACACATATGTACATGCTGTAGGCTATGTGCATACACACAATCACATCCATGGATTTGTTTGTATGCACACATACACATACACATACAAATTGTCAACTGCCATTCTGTTCATAGAGACTGAAAGACTGACACCTGCTCCTGTCCACTTTACTATTAAACCACACTTCATATATCATGTCATATCAAATCCTGTCATGTCATTGATTATAACACTTTAGACACTGCATGCTTTCATAGGCAGCCCAGAGTACAAACAAGCAAAGACATTGTGATCTTATGTCATGATATATTGTATTAGCTGATATACTTTACTACAAAACAAGAATGCATTGTTTTGTCTGGACAGTAAGTGCCCATTGTTCACTAAAGTAAATTGTGGTGCTCTGATGTAAAACCAACTCCACTCATCATAACAGGCCATATACAGCTTATGGTCAGGTTTCTTCACTGCAATGGCAGTGGAAGGGCTGATGAACTGCAGGACAAACTGTTGGGCCGGGAGCATCCAAGTAAAGTCTTTCATGACACCCTGACAAGATCTGTTATAATACTGGGATATATGCGTAATGAAGTGGGTAAGAGGGGGTAATGGGAATCAATAAATAGCCTTGCCATAGCAGTTTTGAACGTTGTAAGTTAACGATATGCTATTTATGGTAGAGGCTAGACTTAGACTGAAACTGTTAATCAGGTTAGGAGCTCAGTGACTGGAAGTGCATTAGCGCGCACACACACACACACACACACACACACACACACACACACACAAGGCACAAGGAAGGGGAATGGGAGGGAGAGAGAGAGGGCATATAGCCAACTGGAATAGGGGGGATGTTTTATAGTAGGCTACTAATTTTCACCTCCTGTAAAAAATAATTTCATACAGTAGGAATGATGTTGCGTTATCAGTCATCATTCTGATTATACAAGGCTTTGTCCATCCCGAGCACACACACACGTATACTTGCAGTGGTTGGATGGTACAGCAACACCAAGCTCAGAGAGGATAGACAAGGGAGGGGGCAAGTTTCATAGCAACATTATCCTGTAGGGTGTAGCTGGACAGCATCTACAACACACTTTAAAACTCTGTGTCATTAATGTCACACGTGGTTTCTCGTTCCGATTAAAGCTGGCTATTGCTCTTCGCCTCTGCACAATCTGGAAATGTAAGAGTCTCTATTTTTGACGAATTTTGCCCCTTGATTCTCACGGTGGAAGGGAGGTGATTCTTTGCGCCGCCATCTTTTGGGAACTGCCTATATCGAAGAGAGAAACTTTGCTAGCTACTATCTAGCATTCAGCCAGCCAGCCTGCCAGCCTGTTGAGACAGTTACACTCGCCAGCTAGCTAGTCAGCTGAATATTTTTGTCTCACGTTGATATATTGCATTGCTGCGGCTGGCCAGCATATTCAGCTGGTTGACAAGAGCACCGGGAGGATATACAGTAAACAACTGAGACTTAAAGTTAGCGTGACAACCAGGCAGGGCAATTGCCTGTGCAGTTGTTAGGTAAATCAGCGAATTAGCATAGCCAGTAGCTAGCGACTTCACACTCTTTGATTTCCCTACACTGCACAGCCTCGTCTGTGATTTAGTGTCAGCCACTTTGCTCTGTCGTGCTATTCAGAGTGACTCGACTCGACTTATCAGCCGTCCATACTCCACCTCTGAACCTGTCCGGATTCATTTTGACTGGGTGAGTTGTTCGCTAATTTTAGCGTATTGCTAAGTAACGATTGTTAGCTTCTGCTGTCCCCTCCATGCTGCAGTGTAGGTTAGTTGCAAGGTAGCTAGCGAGCAAGCCAACGTTAGCTAGCTTGCTTGCTACTAGCTAGCTAGCCAAAAGTTGCTGTCACAACTTGTATGGTCCGTCGCGTCGTCAGATTTTAGTCAGCGTTATCCTTATTGGACAACTTCAGTGATCGCTTGTTAGCTCTCCAGTATTTTGTTTTGATCGCTATTTTAGCAAACAGTAATCAACTCACTCCAGTGTACGGGGAGCAGGGCTGAGAGCTAGTACTGGGTGGTTAACGTAGATTTGTCGTATATAATGTTAAGAGATTGCTTAACCTAAAGAAACGTTAGCGTTGTAGCCAGCTACGTTAGCTTGCTAATCCTCTTTATGCAACTGACGTTCGCAAGCAGTGCCACTCCCTCATTCTTGTTTTTGTCCATTGTGACTGCAAGTGCAACTCGTTTTTGGAGGTGTCTGTTTTGGAAGTTTGCTTATCTGCAAGGTACATCATCATGAGTCATATGTTGTCTGAATGGCTAGCTGCCTGACGGTAGGTGACGTTGGTCAAACCACTTTCATGTCGTTTGCACGTACATGTCCTGGTATTGTGAAATGTTTGCAAGCAGTGTTAGCCAAGAGAGAGGCTGACAAATCGATATTTTCAAGTATGCATCCTTGTGTAAGCGACTAGCTAAGCTCGCACCCATCGCCTACTGATGGCTGCGTTTGTGCACTGACGTGAGTCGCATTCCTCAATTTTCTGTGTTGATATTGCGTAACACTCACTCAGCAAGCTACTCTTCTGCTTGGCTTATCTGTGGCTGTTCGCCACTTTACTTATGCATGCTACAGTGGACCAACTAAGAAAACATTTAACATTAGAACCCGGTTACACAGTTTACAGGAATACTCTTGTCGTGACTGGCGCCGTATTTACCATTCACCTAATGTAGACATTGCAATCGGGATCTCTTTGTCACATTTCAGTTCTGTAAGCTGATACGACTTGAATGGGGTTCATACACTGTCCCTGTTTGGCAAATGAGTACTGCTATATCACCAGTCCAGCATTTATTTATATGGGTGTCTTTAGACCCTGATGAACAGACTGTCCATGTTATATGCAGCCTGGTGGCTAGATCAGAAAGTCAGGTAGAGGGTGAGAGCCTTTCCGCTTGTCTTTGTTTTCATGCATCTCTCCTAGGCAGCCTCTGCTTTCCTACTGCCTCTCACCTGTACAGATATTCAGGCCTGTCATTTGTTTATTTGTCTCCCTGCATGTCTAGTGAACCATGTATTCACAAGCTGGAACATCTCCCTTCTTTACTCTCAAGGACTGTATCGGGGTAATGGATATCTTTCCTTAATGAAGTGTGGCTGTTAGCTGATGATGAGAGATACACAGCTGTTGGTTTTCTCCCTTGAACTTCTGGATGCAGGAGAAGCCATGGCGTTGTTGTTTTTTGTGTGTCAGTGGGGTGTTATATCAGCCACTGGTCTGCCTGGTGGGGTACTGAATATGGGCACACTGCATAATGGATTTAAGCGTCTCCCAGGAAAAATGGATTAGAGACTTGAGCAAAGCCTGCCCTGCTTGCTAGGGTCTAGGTCTAAGTCCCAGTGGCAGTCAGCCACTGCAGAACAAGCACTGGTTCTGCCATATGATCCACTCCAGTGCTGCTACAGTAACTTATTTGTCAATAATTTGTAATGTATAGTGTACATATGACTGGCATGGTGTGAACCTCATTAAGCTTCTTGAATGTAATGCTGCAATGTTTATTTGTCATTAAGCTCAAACTCCTTAGGTGGCAACATTGATAGCTTATCAAATGACAGTGGTCTTGAGCTTATAACTTTGGTGACCTACATGACTGACAATGCCATCTAACTGGTAATTGAGATATCATGAATCATGATAGAAATGCAGTTAAAGAAAGGCAATTTAAAAATATATGTATCCTTTTATTTGTCCTTGTTCAGCGTAAGGTACAGTCTCTTCAAAATGAGCTCCTAGGCGTTAGCTTGAGGCCCTGGACGAGGCGGGCTGCTGAACGTTTGGAAACAAATGGCATATTTGATGAGTCAGACTGAGAGCAGCCCCCCACCCTCCCCAAACCGGGTTTGACCCTTTTAATGTTCGCACGTTTGATGATGTAATTCCAGTGTGGGCTCCAGTTGGAGACAGAATGGGCTAACATTACACATATCTGTTCAATACATCAGCAAAACTCTGAAATAACTCTGGCATTAGGAAGCTGAAGTAGGGCAAAGGTGGATCTGAAGTAAAAGTCTTTTTGAGTGATTGGTCCAACTTGACATAGGCTAACCATAATTGATAGCTTACTTAAGTGTGTGATGTATCAGTCAGAACAGAGCACTGTCCCATGATGCCAAGCTGTCTGCTTTGGTACAGAATAGCAGACTCAAATAGACCCCTAAAATTGTGGCTAAAATTTGTCCAGGCAAAAAATGCAACTAATTAAGTCTATTTTGTAACCTAGAGCTTGAAGTCTATCAGACAAACTCTTTTGCTTTATAATTAGGTTTTTACATTTTTGTGCAGTCTGTCCAACATAGGCTAACCCAAATGAGTTGAAATCGATTCAATTCATGTAAGAAGTAATAATTCTATGTTGCTCATTTTCTGTTTTTCAACCCTTAAAATAGCTTCAGTAGCGTTTTTGTTTTTGGTAAAATTTGAAATTATCTTTCATTTGACTACATACACGCTCATCTGACAGACACAGAGATCCATGGAGCTTTTGAAAGTGACTTCAACTTCTATTCCCTACGCAAATTAGAATAATTTTTCAACAAGGTTTGACATCTAGAAATGTCACGGCCAAATAATTCAAACTGTGAGATGATTCCAAGATATCATAGCATAACACTATAAAATAACACTACTGCTATGAAGACATCGGTTTTTGAGAACATGAATGTCATTGATCTTGATAATTTGACTGATATCTGCTTCCCGTTCTTTATTTTCTTTTTTTTGTTTCTCTTTGCTTTGCAAAACAAAACCATAGGCACTAGATTAATCTGTGGTCATGGCCACACACCGTGTGTTTGAGACTATTGCTGATGTCATTTCTGTCAACTAATTCTGGTAACTATGAACACCGGAATAATCCTAATTATTTAGGATTTTATTGTCACGTGTGCATTTCTAATGTTTTTGGAGGTCTTCAATTTGGAAAAATTATCATCTTTTGATAAAATGAAATTATGGTACTGCATTTGTTAATTGTGAATCATGAGCTGATTTGTTTGATTTGTCCCTGCTGATTCCCAGCTCTGTTACTCCCCCACCCTAGCTGCAGTCAGTCCCCATTGTAAACCTTGGGCATGTTCAGAAATACTTGAAACCAGGCCCTCTTTAGTCTCCTTACCACAGAGCAGGCCTATTTTTAGGAGGAAAGGCCTCAAGATTACAGGTTTTGGGGGGAGATTAATTCAGGCTTTGAACAGACTAAATGATGTAAATTGTTGGTTTAACTCCTTTCTGTCTCTTGAGTCTTGAGTCTCTTGAGTCCCACTACTTCCGTTCCATATGTCACGTCACACCTTGTGGTACCAGTTTGTTATGTTAGGTGTTTGGACTGTATGTCTTATTGTAAGAAGGTGCCACTAGGCTATTGCCTGGCTACCTTTCACCCAGAGTCTCTTGTTCTGAGGAAACTGTAGTGTGTGTTTGATGCTTGTGAGATTTATTCCCAATGAAAAGAGAGTTAATGGAGGCTCTGTGAGAGAAACAGTATGGATTAAATCCTCTTAGTCTTAGCTCACTCCGTTCCTCTCCTCTGTCACCGCCATCATCTCGATCGCACCACAAATCACGATGTGTTGTTGTTGACATTGGGTGGCTAGAGAGCTTTTGCTTCCTCCACTCAGCGAAAGCCACAATCTGTAATCGGTCTGTGAAACAGCCCCATGGCCACCCCACCCTCCAGCTTAGGGGATAGAAACATGGTGTGTAAGCCTTTTTGAACAACAGCACATGTAGGTCATGAAACTTTGTTGTTGGTCACACAGCTGTGATGTTTCGGTGGATACATACTACATATACTTATTTTTACATTTGTCATTCAGCTGACAATCTTAAAATGAGTGTGCAATAAGGGGTTTAGTGTCTTGCTTCAGGACAGTTTGATGGAGACATGGCTGGCGATGAATAGCCTACATTGGCTAATGCTGAGATCCAGGCAATCTTGACACCCAGGTATCTTAACTCCCCATGGCAGATTCAACAATTATGGATCATAGCTTTTACACAACATTTGACTGTAGTAGTGATGGGTGTTGGTGCTTTTTGCCGACCAAACTCATAAGAAAATAGTCCAATCAATCTGACCAGTGGGTAAATGGCATGCTATGTCACGAATGTGTCATATGTTAGTCCTAAACTAATCCAGGCAATACGAAAGCCTAATAGGCTATATCATGATGGTACTGTGCAGCATTTGGTAGACTATCGATGCTATTGATGCTCAGGGTTGTTGATCCCATACTGGCTGACTGCACACTGTCAGGTTGTGTGACTGGTAGTTAGTAAGATTGATAAGCAAGATACGTTTCTGTATGTGTCTGTGTACATGTGACCATGTGGTACAGTACATGCTGCATGTGTTTTTGTGCAGTGTACACACTTTTGAGTAAACTAAAAGATGAGGCATGTCCTCTGTGTTTGTGTGTGTGCATGCATGCGTGCATGCACACTATATACACACATTGAGAAAGCTGGAATGTGGTATATGTTTTCTGTTGATGTGGTGTGTGTGAGTTAAGCAAAGACTGACAAATCTTAGTTCCTATTCTTTTCTTGACTTTATTCTGTGTGTAAAATGTTGTAAATAATCCAGGGGCAGTTAGTGCATCAGACGTAGTTCAGCCCGTTCATTGATCTGGGTTCCTACGGTAATGGAAAACCTGTTCAAGTCACTGAATCTGAAAATTGTGTTTTCCAGGTCTGGAAAACATAGGATAGCCTAAATTATACATATCTAAACATTTCTTGGAAATGTGTTCATAATGGCTGCTGATTACCTTTGGAGGAATAATGAATTGTGCCTAATGAATCTCATGATTACATTAAACCCCAAGTTGTCATTGTAGCTAACCAAAACAAAATGTGGGACACTCGAATCGGCAATTCAACAAAAAATGTAACATTTAAACATAAGTGGTCATTGAAATTGTGCCATGCAGTAGTTATGGAACTTGATAAGCAAAAATGTACCGTGATGAATAAATCAACATGTCTCAGTTTAGGGTATAGTCAGCAGGACAGCTGGTCACTGAATGTCTCTGTTAATGTTGTTCTCCTTTTGCAATGATTTTCAGTCATTCTCTGTCTCACTCACATCCTGCCTCTTCTGTCTGGCATGTTGATAAACCAGCAGGCAGCAGAGGAGGGAGTCTGAGTAGGAAGACTACCCCGCAATCGCAGGATCCAGGTTCAAGCACCCATCTTATCAAGCATCTGTCCTGCTGACGTGTTCTTTAGCAAACTAAATTGACACTGAATCCCTACCAGCTCCTGGGCTGCTGTTCTGTAGCCGCTCTGTCCTTTGGTGGAGGGGGGCAAGTGAAGAGAATTTCACCATGGGATCAATAAAGTATTAGATTATTTGTTATTAATTCTCTCCATTTCTCTCTGTCTCTCTTCCCTGACTCTGACACCCCTCTCTACTCGGCGCCTTGTAGTGGTTGCCTCTTCATTAGGCCTCTTCTTGGCGATTTTACAGTGCAGAGGAAATCAATTCACATAATACATCAGGGGAGAATCCATTTTCTAGAGCACTAAAGCAAAACAACTTTTGGTGCATTTCTTGAACACACTGTTCATTGTGAGTACACTATGTCTTGCAGTCCATCTCTTCCAGAGCAGCCTTGTGACTCAGTCTTCAATGCTCTGTTTCATTGTGTGTGTGTGTGTGTGTGTGTGTGTGAGAGTGATGTCAGCTGATTTTTTTTAATTTCTTCCCCATATTATCCAGTCCATTACAAACCTACACACAGGCTGAATCCAGTACCATGTCTAGGTTCATTTTCCTTAGGGTAAAAGAATTAGGGGCTGGGCAACTTGTAGCCGTGGTAACGTTCCATTCTCTTGTATTGAGAGAACATTTCAGCAGATTCTTTTTAAAAATCTGCCAATTTAGGGTGTCGTGGTGACTCAGTGGTCTTCCAGGCATGCCATGTAACCGTGGTGTCTTGGGTTTGAATCCGGCCCGAGACCTTTGTTGCATGTCATTACCCTCTCTCTCTCTCCCAGTCTTTCCTATCTCTCTCCACTGTGACCAATTGAATAACTAAACTAATCTTAAAAAAATCAGCGAAGTTAAGGTTTCCTTTCTTATCAGCAAATGTGCCCACATCTAAGAACATAATGACTTTTTATAAATCGCTAGGATCCACTGTAAAGTTTGGCATGCAATCAATACACTATGCAGCAGTTATTTCAGTAAAATAACAACTGGAGGGCAGTAGCAAGCAGTTGACCAGTTCTAAAATCTGAGATTGCTTGGTGGATCACTCTAATGCCAAACTGACCAGAGGGCCCAACAATTTGACGAGCTGTGTTTGTTTGCTGATAACAAAGGCAACATCTATTTTGTGGATTTTTGAATGGAGGTTGCTGTGATGTTCTCTCCATAAGAGAGAGAATTGAATGTATTTGAGCAAAGCGAGCTGCAGGGTCAAAATGCCTGCAGTTTAGACCGATGGCAATTTCACTCTTCAAAGCACATTTAGAGGAAGGGACCTAAAGGAACAATTCTTTATGCAGTGGAATGTTATTTTACTGCACCAGCAAAAGTTAGAAAGCTCACTAGTGGCCCAGCAGCCTACTCTCACAACAGCTTGATAACATTTTAACACCAATCGTTAATGTAATCACTCTTAATTCTGAGATAAGTATCATAAACAAACGAGACCTCTCCAGGAAGATTGGCAGCCTCTACAGTGCATTTTACATTGTGTGCCACTAGGTCAGATTTTGCTGGAAATCTGGTGGATTCCTTTATGGCACAAAGAGAGATTGTACAGGACTGGTGCTGTTGTTCTTCTAGCACCAATGGAAACAGGAAAGTGGAAAGAGTGAAAGACCCAAGCAAAAATCATTTACAACATGTTCATCCTTCGCAAATGTACGCAGGATGACACCAGGGAGGGAAGTCTGAACAATTAGCAATGTCCTCGTGACGAGAAACAACGGCTGTTCATGTAGGGTTTTAATTTAGAGAAACTAACAATACCACTGGTGTGAGATGGATCTTGCTTTCATTTGTTTATCATTTTTATTCCAAGGTATCTCAATTAGTTTGACAAAGATATATTGATGTTTAAAGAATGCCACACATAGCCTCTTTTAATAATGGTAACAGCTAGCCATCGGTGAATATTCTCTGTCAGTATGCTTGTTAACTTAACCTAGCTCGACCATTTCATGGTCTCCAAAACAATGTCGAGGTTGTTGTCCCAGATTGTAGGATGTCTGTAGCTATCAATGTGTGTTGAATTGAGCAGATTTTGCATGAGGAAGTGTAATGTAATTTGGAAAGAAACTTTGTAGTTCAGTACAGAGAACTTTGACACCAAACAACCTACTGATGATGATATTATCTTGCTATCGCTGCTGCACAGCAATGCTTTGTCATCCTCCTGTCTATGCCTGGAAACTGATCATCAGTACATTTAGAGCAGGGATTTTACTTTGTACTACTTCAAAGCCTTTTGTCTAGGCATTTTACACAAAAAAACCCGAAATCCCAACCCATTGTGTTTTTACAATGAAATGAAATCCGTTGTTTATTTCTGACTCTTGACCTTCCACCACCTCACTACCCACTTTCTTGAATGAGCCTCTCTCCATTTTAATGAGTACAGTGCAGTGACCATGACGTTTAGGCTGCTGATGTTGCTCTGCCCCCTGAGAATATTGAAATGCTTACATACACACTCTCTCTCTTTATACTGTATATCTCTCTCTCACACACACACACACACACACACACACACACACACACACACACACACACACACACACACACACACACACACAAACACAATAGCGTTTCCTTCATCAGTGTGTGGTACAAAATATGGCATGTGCGCACACACGCACACAAATTAGACCCTATTTAACATGCATGATCACACGAATAAACTAAACAATGTTTCTGCATACAGATAACAGTTAATTTGACGCTTAAATCCTCTAATTTATCTTCCAGTGCCACTCTCCTCTCATTAATTAAGGCAATAGGCCACTTCATAGTAGTGGACATGAAATCAATCCTTGTGCAAGGATATTTGCATTGCCCAGTCAGTACAGCAGCTTAAAGATCTGCAATAATTGCTGAAGTGTTGATCTGAGCTGATGCACTTGTGATGAGTCTGCAATTAGTGGGCTACTGTAGGGCTTAGTCAGCAAACCGGAGTGTGACCATATGGTTGTATCTGGTGACTGTGTTTTATTTGTTTGTTTATTTATTTATTTTTTCTAGTCACACAAATATGATTGGCAAAATTCAGCCAAGTGTCTTAAAAACTACTGCAATATTTAAAGTCATGAAAGAACAACATCCATAATTAAATCACTCTTGGAGGGTTTTAATTGTTACACCTCACTGCCACAGTGTTGGACTGAGAGAGCTCCTTACCATACTGTCCATTCTCCCAGTGTAGTTCACTGGTGAAGATAACTCTGTTGACACTCTCACTTCATCCTACTGAATTTACCTCTTGCAAGTCTAGGGATCCCACAATATGCATGTTAGCATTTATTAGCCTTGTATGTTTTTTGATTGGACTAAGAGAAATTGTCCTACTGCCCCTGAAACACTACCATCCAGCAATACAGACATCCAGTAGCTGACGTGTTGGTCAGGGGCCAGACCGTTATTCAACAAGTCACTGACCGAAATATCAACAGAGATTTGTGTTTCACACGCACATCAGCTAAGCAGATACAGTCCCTTCTACATACTGTGCATTATTAGTCCTGGTATTTTATCTTGTCTTTGCTGACTCCTCTGTCTGTCTCTCTGTACCCCCCACCCTCACCACCATCTCTCCCTCTAGGTGCCCATGTGCTGGTTCCTTAGGCCCCTCCATTCCTGCAGATGAATCTTCAGCTGCTCTGGCGTAGCTCAGCACCCAGATAGTCCCGTCCCCCTCCCGTGGGTGATAAGGGACTACATTAACCAGGATGCCCTCCTCTGTAAGGGCAGGCAGCCTGAAGGATCCGGACGTGGCTGAGCTCTTCTTCAAAGAAGACCCAGAGAAGCTTTTCTCTGACCTCCGAGAGATCGGACATGGCAGCTTCGGCGCCGTCTACTTTGTATGGCGACTACATATTCATATAGACAAATACAAAAAGAGAAGTCTGTGCACGCACCTGCAAATACACACATAAAATTACAAATGTAACACGGTAATCAGGGATATGATTCAGATATTTGAATGTGATCTGAATCTGGCTTCATAGTTGATCAGCAGCATTCATTTCTTCTGTGAATAATACAGTAACTTGGAGGCACTGTTTATACAACAGTGTGCTTTATTATAAAGTGCCAGAGTTTATGTTGTCTTATTATTATAAGGAAAGACAGAACTATTTATACCACAATACATCACTGAATTGCAGCAGTCCACGTAAACTAGTAGATGAAATCCCAGAAGTCCCATTTTCCTGTGGTGTGACATCATCTAAATTCAGTTGTGTATTATACAAAATTATCATGGGAGTTCTGTGATAAGATGTGAAGATTTATAGTCAAAATTAAACGTTCACAATAATACAAGTTGTACTTGTTTTATAATAGATACTGCAGAGTGGTGTGTCTCACCCTGATTGCCTGATCTGACTTGATCTGACTGATGCTCTGATAACAAAAGGAAAAACAAAATCCTGATTCATTAGAGAAAGATGTACAGAGGATGAAATGTATGTTAAGGCTGAAGTGTAGTAACAATGTACTTTCTGTGTTTCCCAGGCACGGGATGTGCGCACCAATGAGGTGGTGGCCATTAAGAAGATGTCTTACAATGGGAAACAGTCCAATGAGGTGAGATTGCAGTACCACGACACAGCAGAGTATAGTCTATAGTCTATAATCAGACCATAACTATATTTACATTGCCAGTGCAGATTATATGTTGTACAGTTGTGTTTTTTCTTTTCAACAAATAATCAAGAAAGACATTGTTGTGCACCACTGCACCCCTCGCATCAACATAGCTGATCACTTCCCAAATGCCCCAAAAAATGTCATGACTTTAAAGCAGCAGATTTTACTAAATAAGATGTTGTCTGTTAATAGTGAATTGTTTGTGAATGAGATTAGAAAATTGGAAAGGTTTTACGCACATCCAAAATACTCTATTTAGGAGCCGGACAAAAACGGCAATCAAATGAAGAAAAGAGGAATGTCTGCTCAGTTTTTCAATGCTCCCAAAAAGTGGAATTTATTCAAGCAAAAACTGTGACAATGAGTGAGCTTCTCTGCTACGTACAAAACCCTGACCCAGAATCAGGTCGTCTACAAGTGATTTAGCAGCAGGTTATCTGGGGCCAACCAAAGATCTGCAGCAGTACGCCTAGGGGGGGATTCTGACTTAGAGGCATTCAGTCATAATCCCACAGATGAAGATGAGAGAGAATGTGCTCTGCTCATTGGCTTAGGTCTCTTCAAATCTTTAAGGGTGCTACCAGCCACAAATAAGATACTATCAAACAATAATTGTGTAGGGCGAGCACTCACAGCTCTCTTCTTACATTTTTATTGTTATTTTTGAAGCAACAGTCCACTGAAACACACGGGTGTTTCGGGCGATGCCTTCCTCAGCTTGTCCCACAGATGGTAGCTTTGCACCATGGGCTCCCCCTACTATTGCAACAACACATCATCAGTAGGGCAAAACTAACCTGTCTACACCAGAAATGTGGTGTATGTGCTTAGCTGAGGAGCCAATGGTGTGAACCTACTATCTGTGGGATTATGACTGAATGCCTCTAAGTCAGAATCCCCCCTAGACGTAACGATACCAAAGTGCCGCTGATCTTTGGTTGGCCCCGGATAGATGGCTGCGGTCGGTGAGTTGAGCTGTTCGAGACCGGGCTGGGGCGCGGCCGGATGATGGTCGCCCCTCTCTCATGACTCGCACTGTATGTTTGTGGAGAACCTAGTGCTAAATCACTTGTAGACAACTCATTCATTCACAGTTTTACTAGAATAAATTCCACTTTTTTGGAGCATTGAAACAGTGAGCGGACATTACCCTTTTCTTCATGTGAATGAGATTGACCTCCCTGACGCTTTGAAGCTCCCAGACTGCTAAGCTGTTACAGTTTTAGCATCCATCTAATACACACACACATACGCGAGCGCACACACACACACACACACACACACACAAACACACACACACACACACACACAGACAGAGCATCTCACAGTCCCAAGGTCACTCCTCTGTGCTCACTTTCACTTGTCTTCTCAGATGCAGGCTACTCTGCTCATGATTTCAGATTAGCCATAATCAGATTATAAATAATCTGTGAGTGAGGAGAACCACACTATGCGTATTTACACTGAAAGACAATCTCCTGCACGCACGCACACACACCCACATACATGGACGCATTTACTGCGCACAGGATATAAGGGCTAGAGAGCTAGAGTTTTTTAAGTCCCTTCTTTTCCCAACAGAAATGGCAGGATATTATAAAGGAGGTGAAGTTTCTCCAGAGGATCCGGCACCCAAACAGTATAGAATACAAGGGTTGTTACCTCCGTGAACACACAGCATGGGTAAGGTGTCTGTTTACACACATACTTGCAAGGTACATCTCATACTGGAATATATACAGTATACGTGTATGTTATATATTTAAACACACTATACTGTCCCCCATTATTCTCTTGGTCTCTGTGTAGCTGGTGATGGAATACTGTCTGGGCTCAGCCTCCGATCTTCTGGAAGGTGAGCAATAAGACGGTCTCTTTGCTTTCCATGTTTCATATGTCAAACAGATTTCACCTATGCACTGGCTGCAACAAGTGATGTGTTTTTCAAGGGTTGACTAGCTTGACTCAGTTAATCACAGGAATGAATAGGAAAAGTGGAAATTGATGTGCATTAATTAGTAGGTGTTGATACTTGCTCAAAATCTTTTTTCTTCCTCTAGTTCATAAAAAACCCCTGCAAGAAATGGAGATTGCTGCCATTACCCATGGTGCTTTGCAGGGGCTAGCCTACCTTCATTCCCACAACATGATCCACAGGTGAGTGATTTTACATTCTCTCACTCTCTCTGCATTGTGTATTTCTTATGAAGCTGTAGAGATCGTAATCTCACATCTCTCTCTCTCTCTCTCTCTCTCTCTCTCTCTCTCTCTCTTCTCTCTCTCTCTCTCTCTCTCTCTCTATCTCTCTCTCTCTATCTCTCTCTCTCTATCTCTCTCTCTCTCTCTTTCTCTCTCTCTCTCAGGGATGTCAAGGCTGGGAACATCCTGCTGACTGAGCCGGGGCAGGTCAAACTGGCAGACTTTGGCTCCGCCTCCATTGCCTCACCTGCCAACTCCTTTGTGGGAACACCATATTGGTGAGTAAACACTGAGGCCATATTGCACACAAATCTATTCTGAAAGAATTGAAAGAGATTGTTTTTTTTGTCTCAAATGTGGAATTGACCAAAATGTTAACGTAATGAGCTGTCGCTTTTGATTATTCATGTTAAGTGGCCACTTGATCAAGTGTTGATTCACCAAATGGATTGGACCCTAAAATCTTCAGTGTTTGCCTGTGTTTGCATGTCCCCACATGAGTAAAATGCTGCTTGCTGACATATTCAAATGCTTTGCTACTGAGATTTGTTGGGGACAATCTAGGCTGAGGATTGAGGATATTTATTCACAGAAATCCTTTTACTCAACACGTCATTTCATAAATCAGGAAAAACGGCTTTGAATATAGTAGGTTTAGACTGAATGAGGCAAATATGGAATATCAGTGAACTATCATAAGAAGTAGATTGCAACCTTAGTTAATACAACAAAGCATCAAGACACTTAATTTTAGGCAGTTATTGGTAATTCAAAGGTAATTTTCCCCCACATATAAGTAGGTGAGTGTTACAGAATTTCCCTGCGTCTTTTTCTGTCACCTCTTGATTAGTCTCTTTCTCGACTCCCCACCCCCCCTCCATCCTCCTCCTCCTCCTCCTCTCTGTCCAGGATGGCCCCGGAGGTGATTCTGGCAATGGACGAGGGCCAGTATGATGGGAAAGTGGATGTCTGGTCCTTAGGGATCACCTGTATAGAATTAGGTTGGTAGGAGTGTGTGTTTTTGTGTGTTTGTTATGTTTCTCTCTTAAAACATAATGCTAGTAGTAAGTATATTTTTCTTTTAAATGACTGAGTGTAAACTTGGTATTAAGTTACTAAGCAGTTAATTTCAAGCTAGGTGTGACACGATAAGGTTATAAAGAATTAAAGGAAAAGAAACAATTAAAAATGAATAAATGTAAAAAAACAATCTAATATACAGCATGCATTGCAAAATGATTGGGGAAATGTAAACTAGACGAAGACAGAATTAAGTGGGCTATAAAACTGATGCTGGAATTCTTTTAAGCATAATTCGCTACAAATCAAAATATGCACACACCTGGTGCACTTGGGCAATTCTAATTGGGCAGTTTGGCCCCATGGTGTTCCCCAGGGCTTCTGTTGGCATTGAACCTAACCCCTAGCTAAAACTTTGTTTATAGCTTGTTTTATCACAAAGGGTCTCAGCTATTGTGTGAACTGTGTAGCTCTTATACTGACTGTTGTCCCGTTGTCCCTGTGTTCTCAGCGGAGAGGAAGCCTCCCTTGTTTAACATGAATGCGATGAGTGCCTTATACCACATAGCGCAGAATGAGAGCCCCACACTGCAGTCCAGTGAATGGTGAGGCGCATGTGCACACACACACACACACACACACACACACACACACACATACACACACTGGGGTTTCTTTCTTTTTTTTTAAATCAACTCCCGAACAGCTGTAACAGCTGCAAAACTAGAAAATGTGCTCAGTAGAGCACAGACCTCCACCATGTCTTACAACTACCTGTCCACCTTCATATTTGGGCTCAGACATAAACAAACATGTTGTGAGGCAAGACTTGAGTTATATTTATACTTTTCAAATTATTATTATTATTAAACATTTAATGGAAAAAACATTTGCACACCTAAAAATCTTTGAGTGACAGGTGCGTAGGACAAAAACCAAAAGGCAAATACTGAGAAACACTGTCTACACATGCACAATACTTCATTGTGACGTTTTGGTCATAGGACCTTCATCAGCATGGTTGTCTCATGTCGTTATACAGCCAATGTATCAATAGAATGTAAACAAGGCGGACTGATACGTTACTGATAAGGTCTGAGAGTAGGCACTCCTATCACAATGCACGGGTGGAACTAACTATTACGTGTGTTTGTCCGAGTGTAACCCCACCCATTGAAAACTTGAGCTAGGGTTAAGGGAAAAAATAGTCCAGTTACATGACAAGGCTTTTCCCCATTTAGGTACAATGCTTCTTTTATAAACTTTTGCAAACTTATTCAGTTCCAAATGGTAGCTAGACAACACAACTCTCTGTGGCTTTAGGTATATTCCTGCAAACCATTCATGCTTTTGAAAGTGATTTCCTCCCCGAGCCAAGCTGGCTTTGCGTAGCTGTTCTTCCTCTATGGACCCATGCAAATAACGGACATTGCTTATTCACAAAGATTGGTAGAGGCAATTTATTTTGTTTTGTTTTTCATGATGATGCAGTATGTACAAGACACACCCTTCCTCCAACATGTGTATTTTTGGCTTCTAAAATTATGATGCTTACTCTTGTTATAAACTGACAGTGTGGATATCTGTTTTGTTTGGCCCTTCATCTTCACCGCTTTGTCTTTTGCAGGACGGATTACTTTAGAAACTTTATCGATTCTTGCCTTCAGAAAATCCCCCAGGATAGACCACACTCGGACGATATGCTGGGTGTAAGAACACACACACACACACACACACACACACACACACACTGTACAGAGACAAGAGAGTAGGGTCAGTGTGTTAAGATGGAGATTGTCAAACCTTCTGGTGTTAAATCTCTCTGATGTTTGCTCTCTGTTCTATCCCCATAAGCCTATTTTGATTCACTAATCCTCTACTCCCTGACACACGTGCACACACACACACACACACACACACACACACACACACACACACAGTGCACATGTACACTGGACATAAACAGAGCTTGGTTTTGTAGATAGAACACAGACATAATTACTCTGGAGATCTGAATTCTGCATCCTTCGTTAAGTAACTGAGCAGCTGTCTGTTAGCCCACTAATGGACTCACTATAGCTAATGGAACTTGTCCTTGGGGTATGGCACTGCACACAGTGTCTTTCTTTTGTTTAAAATGACAAGTTCGAGTGCAATATCTGTTCTTAAAAAGAATAAACCAAGGCAAGGCTCCGTTGTTTAGATTTTGATGCAGTCAAATAGAGTCTGCACCCTCAAATGCTCAGTGACACATCAGCTAGCATAATATAACTAGAAGTAACTATACTGCACTAAAGCATGGCCATAGTCTCTATCCTAACCGCTACTCCTTTCTGTCTAATTGCCTTTCCCTGTGTTCTTCTCTCTCTATCTCTCTCCTGTCCTTCCCTTCTGTCCTCTCTCCATCCTCTTCTCTTGACTGTCCTCTTCTCTCTCCTCTTCTCCTTTCACATTGCTCTGTCTTCTCCTTCCGGTCACCCTCCTCTCCAGCATGCGTTTCTGCAGCGTGAACGTCCAGACTCTGTGCTGATGGACCTAATCCTGAGGACCAAGGATGCAGTGCGAGAGCTAGACAACCTGCAGTACCGTAAGATGAAGAAGATCCTCCTTCAGGAGGCCCACAACGGACCCACAGCAGAAGCACAGGATGGAGAAGAGGTGTGTGTGTGTATGTGCATATTTGTGGGTGTGCACATTTACTTTTGTATTCATATGTTATAACTGCCAAAGCTACAGTGTTAGAATAAGATCTGTGTGTGTTTTTATGCTTAGTCTCAGCACAGAAATAAAAAGCAAAATAAAAAGCAAAGAAATACATAGTGTTGTCACATTTATGGCCTTACACAGCACAAAATAAATAACCAAGCATGCATATGCTTGTATGTTTGTGCATGTCTGTCTGTCTGTCTGTGTCTCTTTGTGTCTCTTTGTCTCTCTTGCACTCCCCTTTTCTCTCTTTCTCTCTCTCTCTACTTTTTCTTGCCGTCTCTGTCCCCGCTCTCTCCACTGTGTCTGCAGGAGCTGGAGCCGGGCGGAGGTCGGACAGGAACGGTGAACAGTGTGGGCAGCAACCAGTCCATCCCCAGCATGTCCATCAGCGCCAGCTCCCAGAGCAGCTCCGTCAACAGCCTGAACGAAGCGGCCCAGGACAGCCGCAGCGAGCTGGACCTGATGGAGGGAGACCACACGGTCATGTCCAACAGCTCCGTCATACACCTCAAGCCGGTGGGTGAACTGACACATGGAGATGCATTACATACACAGCCTTCTCTGAACTGTAGTGGAGCCATTAACAGCCATGATTTGCCATGCTGATGAAGACATTTGTTTCTATTGAGAAGCTGATCCTCTCTTTGAATCTCTAATATTGTCAAAGGCAATGGCATGGATAGATAGCTGTATTGTTTTCATGGCAGTTTTGTGTTCATGGTTGTTTCTGTGCATCTATCTCTTTCGCTCACTTTCAATAAGCAACTCCAAAGGTTCCCATGTATTTACATTTCTACCTGTATGTGCATTGTGTTTCATATTACCATGACAATGCTGCTGCTCTGTGTCTCTAGGAGGAAGAAGAGAGTTTCGTTGGGGAGCAGGCAGCCAGCGGACAGCCATCTGAGCCCCAGGCGCCGCCAGCTCCGGCCCCTAGGAAGCACTACCGCAACAGAGAGCACTTTGCCACCATACGCACAGCGTCACTTGTGAGAACACACTTGCTTTCTCCTGCGTGTCACTCACCTATCGCTCTGCTCTGGATGAGATGTCCTGTTCCAAAATTGCTGTATTGTCAGTGGTAGTTCTACAAGATCGCCAGATCTTACGAGAAGCACGTTTAAGCTGTTTGACAAACAGGCTAAGAAATAATTCCCTACTGTACACTCACTACCCTTCCCTCTCCAGCTACAACCACACTGTACACACCCTGCTTGTGTGTCCACATAGCTATAGAACGTTAAATTGTTTATTGAGGAATGTGTAGGGCTGCACAATCATGGCTAAAATTACAGCACTGATTATTTTTCTAGCTATTGTGATTACAATTATTATGCACAATTATAAATCTTGATGACTTCAGGAGCAAAATTATTTTACTGCACTTTTTGCATCTCATATCCATGTCTTTACTATTTTCAGTTACAATGGATGTTTTAAATTGAATTTAATAGTTTCAACATTGCTGTTACACTGATATTCTACAATTATTATTTGTGGAAATTAAAATCACGTTCTACATTTATACACAGTTTAACTCTCTCTGTCCACGTCCTGCAGGTGACCCGTGAGATGCAGGAGCATGAGCAGGACTCGGAGCTGCGGGAGCAGATGTCGGGATATAAACGCATGAGACGGCAACACCAGAAGCACCTGATGGCCCTGGAGAACAAGCTGAAGGGGGAGATGGACGAGCACAGGCTGAGGCTGGACAAAGAGCTGGAGAGCCAGAGGAACGCCTTCACCCAAGAGATTGAGAAACTGCTCAAAAAACACCAGTCGGCCATGGAGAAAGACGTATGTAGACACACAGATGAAGGAAAATACACACAGAAACTTACTCACACACACGAAAACTTTTTTGTGATTTTATTTTGTTTATTTATTTATTTTCTCTGACAAATCTTCCAATGCTGCATGTTTTTTTAATTTGACATAGGTCTGCAAAATGTCAAGGAAGGCCAGGGTTGTAAAGTTTTGTGTGGTGTGAAATTGAAAACTGCCATCATATGACAACTTGGCCCAGTGTTATAAAATTCCCATTCATACAGAAACATTTCTATTCCTATCGTCTAAACCTGTTCCAACAATTGAAGCATGTGGGTTTTTTTTTTGTTTCTTACTCAACTCCTGTGTTTGGTTTAGCTGAAGACGTTTGCCAACGATGAGAAGAAGTTCCAGCAGCACATCCAGGTGCAGCAGAAGAAGGAGCTCAGCAGCTTCCTAGAGTCACAGAAACGGGAGTACAAACTACGGAAAGAGCAGCTCAAAGAGGTACTTCACACACACACACACTCAAATTTGTTTACATTTGTCCGGTATTTTTGTTATTGAGCATAATTCAGCATTCTCAACCAAGATATGAAGATAAACATATTCTTGGACTTTGTTTAGAAGTGTAATTTCCTCCTAAAGGTCTAGTCCACTGTAAATATGGAAAGCTTAAAAATAATGTCATTATGCCTAAATACTGACATATTTCCATATACAGCGATGATATCTGTGCTCTGATATATTGATTGACCTGATTGCACTTGGCTCTGCTTCTTCTCTAAAACAATCTGCATACCTGTGTGGCAGGAACTGAGTGAGAACCAGTCGACCCCCAAGAAAGAGAAGCAGGAGTGGCTGTCCAAGCAGAAAGAGAACATCCAGCACTTCCAGGTCACTATTCATTCACTTCACAGGCTGATAACTTTTGATATCATTAAAATGTCTATGTAATATCATAGTATTCTGACATGAACTGAAGCATAAGGTACTGTTATGTGAGACGCCTAGGAAAAATTTTTAGCTAATTAGTGACAATGTCAAATATAAGAAAAAAAGTTGTTTGATTTTACTCATTTTGTCAGCGACGTTTCTCCTTGTGTTATTCAGATACTTGTGAAATTAAATCAAGAGTGATAGAGATGCAACAATTTGAGACCATTTTAAAATGTAATATTTAATCTAGGGCTCCAACTAAGAATTATTTTATTGATTTAAACAATTAACCTAAATGACTAATGACTGCTGTTCAGGTGTTTTTGCATAGCAGTTACTGTGAATGTTACTGTGAATGTGCCATCTCAGCTTTGCACAGTGAACAAAGCACCCTGTCTTTAGACACATTGGGTTGGCATTTCTTGTTTTGTTTTGTTGGTATTTTAATTCTCATATACTCATGGTTAAGGCTTAGATATTAGAGTTTCTCCATTTTGATGTTATTGCAATGGGAGGCATCCGGTATTGTGATGTGACATGGTGACGTGATTTTCAGGCGGAGGAAGAGGCCAACCTGCTGAGGAGACAGAGGCAGTACCTGGAGCTGGAGTGCCGACGCTTCAAACGGAGGATCCTCATTGCTAGACACAACGTAGAGCAGGACCTGGCCAGAGAGGTGCCTACACACACACATACACACACATACACTACCAGTCAAAAGTTTTGACACACATATTTCTATTTATTTTTACTATTTTCCACATTTTAGAATAATAGCAAAGACATCAAAACTATGAAATAAGACAAATGGAATTATGCAGTGACCAAAAAACTGTTTAACAAATCAAAACCATCTTATACTTTAGATTCTTTAAAGTAGCCGCCCTTAACCTTGATGGAAAGGCAAAGGCTTTGGAAAGAAATTCATACATAGGCATCAACTTCACTATTTATATTTGTCTAAGAAACAAATCTCAAGCATTTAAGCATAAGCCTTTAGATCAAAATGGCTTTAAGATCATGAAAAACATGGTGCATTCAATGAGGTGTGTCAACTTTTGACTGGTAGTGTACATACATACATACATACATACATACATATATACATTTTATTTTTGGACCCATCTCACCTTACTTCTCCCCCCCCCCCCCCACCCCCGTCAGGAGCTGAACAAGCGGCAGACGCAGAAGGACCTGGAGCACGCCATGCTGCTCAGGCACCACGAGTCGATGCAAGAGCTGGAGTTCCGGCACCTGGGGACGATCCAGAAGGCGCGTGCGGAGCTGATCCGGACCCAGCACCAGACAGAGCTCACCAACCAGCTGGAATACAACAAGAGGAGGGAGAGGGAGCTGAGGCGCAAACATGTCATGGAGGTCCGACAGCAGCCCAAGAGCCTCAAGGTACATACACACTTAGATTTTGGGGATGTTGGGGAATTTGGATCAGCTGAAGGGTCTTTTTGCAAGACACAGAATCCCTGCAAGTTTCATGGATGCTGTTCTGTAGCTCATCCTCCACACTGACCTCTCTGGAGGGGAGCAAATGAAAAAAGAATATCCCTACAGGGAACTAATGAGTATCACATTATTTGTTTATTATTATATAAATATTGAAAAATATCACATGGCTTACATATGCAAACTCACATGTTAAATAATCAAATTGATGGTCATTGCATTGAACTGCATGGTAATGTTAAGTGTGATGTCAAACAAAACTCTGAAATTTTCAAATAATAAAATGTTTCATACCTCATTTTTGGATAAAATTTGCTTGTTATCAATTTAGACAACAGAATTGCGTATCACAATATCATCACGATATGATTCCACTGAAAGACAATAACATTGAATTATTGCCCAGCCCTACATTATCATCATTAGTATTATTAGACACATAAACATCATACGTGTGTGCACACTTACACACACACACACGGAGTGTCGAGATTCAGTACTTATACTCCCTCACTCAACATCTTCATGTCTTTCCCCTCTGTCCACCTCAGTCTAAGGAGCTGCAGATCAAGAAGCAGTTCCAGGACACGTGTAAAACCCAGACAAGGCAGTACAAGGCTCTGAGGAACCACCTGCTGGAGACGACGCCCAAGGCAGATCACAAGGCCGTGCTGAAGAGGCTGAAGGAGGAGCAGACCAGGAAGCTGGCCATCCTGGCCGAGCAGTACGACCACTCCATCAACGACATGCTCTCCACACAGGCTGTGAGTACCTGAACACAAGGGCTGGAAATGTGACGAACATGAATATGAGAATTTCTAAGTCTAGTTATATAAACTCAGTCATTTCACATATTTGTGTATTTGTTATTATCAGGGTTCCCGCTGGCCTTGAAAATGCTTGAAAGTTCGTGTATTTGAGAAAAATAAAATGAGGTCTTGGAAAGTTTTTGAAAACAAATGGATGGCCTTGAAAGTACTTATAATTAAAATATAGCACCCAAATTCATCAACATTCCTCAGCTTTCTTGACCTTTGTCCGATCTAGGATCAACACTTAACATCCTGAGGAAAACCCTATGATGGATATTTGCATTGATGTAGCAGCACTTGACATGACAAGATCATGAATTCAAAATTAGGCCTCTATGTCAAATTTTGACCACTGTCATGTCTTACCCCAAAATATGCTAATTTTTACTCCTCGAATTTCACCAAATAAGTCCTGGAAAGTCATTGAAAGGTCCTTGAACCATGCAAGGCTGTATGTATTTATGTTACTGTATTAGGTCCCCACATAAATTATTGTATTTGGCAAATATGTTAATTTTGATACAGGATTTTTGAGTCCAATTATTTGGGCGGAAAATTAGAAATATCATCCTATATTGATGGTTTCTTGAAAGATCTCTTCCTTGGGAAGTAAATCTCACATTTGGTTCTCAAGGCGTATCTCAAAATGGCTGCACTGAAGGCCATTTGACAGGTAAAATACATGGTGACTTGTCAGATATCAAAGTTACAGCTCTTTCTGTGCCTGAATTTACTGCTAATACACTTGTATAGTATAAACTATATTTTTGTATGCAGTTGTATTGTTGATGTGTTGCTGTAAATGTGAGATCTTAACCGTTAGTGACTGTGTGACTCATATCATGTGCCTCATGTCTTGTGCTTATTATATCAGTACATTATTGAGGGAATATATGTCAATACAGCGTGCTCGTGAAAGGCTAATATGGGCCGATAATGGTGATGCATCAATATATCTGTTGGGCCAACGACCCCATGCAGCTCACAAAGACTGACTCTCTATCTGTCTCTATATCTCTGTCTCTGTCTTGCTGTGTGTGTCTCTCTGTCTCTGTGTCTGTGTCTCTGTCTCTCTCTTTGTCTGTCTTGCCTGCCTGCCCTCAGCTGCGGCTGGACGAGGCTCAGGAGGGCGAGTGCCAGGTTCTGAGGATGCAGCTGCAGCAGGAGCTGGAGCTGCTCAACGCCTACCAGAGCAAGATCAAGATGCAGACAGACGCCCAGCACGACAAGGAAAGGAGGGAGCTAGAGCAGAGGGTGTCGCTGCGCAGAGCTTTGTTGGAGCAGAAGGTAAGGAAGGCTCTGTGCTTGTTACTGTATTATGTTACTATGTAGGACCTGTTTGCCATCACTGCTTTTGGCTTTCCACTGTAGCCTTCAAACCATTTTGCTGTGTGTGTTTAAGCTAATAGCCAAGTTCTATTCCAAAATGTTATATATCCATTTCTGAATAAAAAACACAAATGTTACCTGAATCTTATCACTCAGGATATATCTCCAGAATATAGAGGATCATGTCTGAAAGTGGGTTTTTTTATTTTTGTTTCCATTTTCCTCCCAACCAAGAACATAAGAACCAATTATCTGTTAAAAGCAGGCCAAAATTGTTTTTGTGTGCTGTCATTAATTTTGTATGAGTAGGTGTCACTTGTAACAGAACTCCTCATTTGTCCACTGTGTTTATTTCCCCAGATCGAGGAGGAGATGCTCGCCCTGCAGAACGAGCGCCTGGAGCGAATCCGCTCGCTGCTGGAGCGCCAGGCCAGAGAGATCGAGGCCTTCGACTCAGAGTCAATGAGGCTGGGCTTCAGCAACATGGTCCTCACTAACCTGGCCCCCGACTCCCAGGGGGGCTGGGGGGGAGGAGGCGGTGGAGGCCAGGGGGCTCAGGGGGGAGGCCACTGGCCCGGAGGAGGAGGAGGAGGCGGCCACCATAGTCATCATCACCAGGGGGGCTCCAGCTCCCAGCAGCCCTGGGGTCACCCCATGCTGGCTGGGGGCCCGCCGCCCTGGAGCCTCCACCACCCTGGAGGAGGGAGTCAGAGGGGGAGCGGGGGGGGCGCGGGAGGGGTGAGGAACAGCCCACAGGCTATGAGGAGGACGTCATCGGGGGGGAGGAGTGAACAGGGCATGAGCAGGAGCGCCAGCATCACCTCTCAGATCTCCAACGGGTCCCACCTGTCATACACCTAGACCACACACACAGACACTTAAAGAAAACACAATATGTCTTACGTTCAATTCTTGTGCACCGAGAAAACACTGTACACACACACACACACACACCATGCATGCACCACACATGCTTTACATACACTTCCTGTTATTTCCCGCAGCACACACTGCACAGTGCTCATACTGGGACTGGGTTTTCCTCAGCCCAGTTCCTCTCCCATTACCACTGCTCTTTTACTTCAGTGTACTGCTAGCAGGGGACTGTGGAAACCCAAAAGCCTTAAGGCTAATCCATGTTGGCTAAGGGCTGTAGTACAGTATGCCATAGTGCAATAGTGTCACATCTTTTTAATGTAGCTTATAGTGCTATTTTATTTGTTTTGATTTGCCATACTAGTCTCTGTTGCCATAGACTCAGACTAGTGTGTCCATATTGTCGGACACCACATGCAGTTTGTTATCAAGAGTTATTTGTTTTTAATGCAGTATGCAATCTTTATGAAGTTTATTTGGGGTAAACCTGATATGCTATCAGTTATTGTGGTGGTACAATAAACAGCATTATGGGAAAAGGTTGCATTCATGGTGCAAGTTGTAATGTAACATTTGAAAATTAGTCTTAGTGCCAATGGTGAAAACAGAACAAAAGCCCAGCAGGTTGTATCCCTAAACCACTCAAAGCTCAAGATTTTAGATTTTTTACAGAGACAGACAACTTGCTGATGGACAGTTTAATGAGATTACTGGTGGTGTGCAGTAGCAGGCGTTGGGAAGGGAAGAGTGGAGGTAGAGGCTTGAGTCAAGAAAGAGATTCAGAACAGTTTAGACAGTTTTAGAGGGGAAATAGGAGAAAAAGTGTGCAAAGATTGTTGCAAGTGAGTACTCATGGCGAGTACAATTAGAGTATCTGGGTTTATTATCGGAGTAGTGCAGGGAGAGGGAGCCGTGTGCCATGGAGCGTCGAGAGTCTGCAGGTTTTCATTCCAAACAAACACAACACCAGCTGATTTCACTGATTAGCACACCTTCAGTCACGGAGGAGGAACTAACCAGTGAAATCACCTGCTGTAGTCCTTGGTTGGAATGAAAACCTGCAGACTGTCGGCCCTCCATGGCACACAGTTGCATATCTTTGGAGTTGTGTGTACAGATTGTATTGTGTACTGTGTGTGTGTGGCTGCAAAGATGCCAAAAGCGAGGGTGCAGAGTCAGACTCCTTTCGTCATTATGATTGTTTATGCCAACGTATTATAATGTATTTTCAAAGAGTTGGTGCCAGAAATGTTCACGGAGGTTAAAGTAATATGATGATGTGGCCAATTAGCTGTATGTTTTGCTGAATTGGAGGAGAAAAAAGTAGTCATTTTACGTGCACGCTTGCCCTTATTGGGTCGACTCTTGGTTTTCCACAAGCCCCTGCCCTTCATTCACACTAGCCCATATCTAGTGGAAGGCCAGTCTGAGGGAAGCTGTAGCCTTACTAGTTCACAGCCCTCACGACAGGAAAGGGTTTTCAGCAGCGCTTAACCTCTACTTGAATAGTTTTAAAACTGGTATTCTGTCTTCACTTGTTTGCAGTAACTCCAGATCGAAACTTTCTCTTGACAAATATAGTGATGCCTGTCGGCTTACCTCAAGAACAAAGTCAAGTAGCGCTCCACCAGAAGGTGTTGTGACCTGCGGATGACTTGCACTTTGGCACAGGCCTACACCCACACTCAATGTTAATCAGACATACTTAAAAATACACACACACACGATCAACATTTTTTCAACATAAATTTTTATCCTCCTCTCAATCCAATGTCCCTTTCCACACTTGGCTGATGAATGCATGTACCAAGACACATTTTGTGAAAGTGGTGTTAAATTGGACAAGTGGGAACGGGACATAACAAAGCATAAATAAGAGAAGAGTTTTTTGAAGAGTGGCGATACACTCAACAGTTGTTAGGTCAATGTGCTGTAAATGAGCAGCAGGTGACATATAGGGTCAAACTCCTTTCCTATGTGATCAAAGCAACAGTGCTGAGGCAACTCCTTGGACACTGCTGTGCATCACAGTTGCCTAAAAGATGCCCTTTGTATCATAACATTTAAAGGAAAATTAGTATTTAGGGGCTAGAATCTGAGTGAGTGAGAGAGCGTAGCTTCACTAGACCTTGGTTGGTTTATGACTGCTGAATGTCTCGATGGGCGGATGGGTGGTGATGCTGTGATCTCCCCTGCCATGCCCCTGCAACCTTCCCCAGTCTGACACCCCGCTCTGCCTCACCCCCCCCGGTGACCCCCGTCATCCCGCTCCCCTCCGCTTCCTCCCCTCCTGAACCTGGTGTGGTCTCGACCCCCCTCCTGCCCTCCTTGGGAAGAGCTCTTCAACCAGGTGAAACAAAAGAAAAAAAATACTATATATATAATTATATAAATCTATAAATAAAAAAAGACTATAGTGAAACAAAGAGATAAAGGTGGAGGTTTTATGACGAGATTATGCATTACATGATGTTCAAAGGTGGAATGTACAGGAAAACATGTTAATATTGTATATTTAGAATTTGAAAAACATGGAAATCTAATAAATTGACAAATCAAAGACAAATGAACTGCTTGTGATGAGGACACAATGACATGGTTTATAACAGCGGTATTCAAACAAACACCTTAGATTTACAGTGGCTCGGTTTTCACTGTCACACTTGCAATTGTAAACGATAGCAACACAGTTCTAGGTCGAATCACCTAGATTAAATGGCAACATTTTGTTCTATGCTGAATAAGGGTGATTTTGCACATAATTTTAAATTTAATTGTATTCAATAATTTTAGCCTATGATTTAGCATTGGCTACATTTTGCTGACATTTTGATGGCCATTATAAGAAAGTCAATCTGTGCATTCTAGTTTCACTTCTAGAAAAAACAGGAATTATCCTTAAACATCTGGAGTATCTTAAAAACCACCAAACTCTCCTCAACAAAACAGAATTCTGAAATGTTTAGATACACATTCACTATATTTAGTGTACTCCTTCACCCAAAATTGTTTTCAGCGCTGTTGCACACAAGACAGTGAAAATGTAGCCATGCAGTGATTTCTAGAATGAGTTACTGATGGGTTTTGTTGGAGTCCACTGAAATCTTTTGGACTTTTTCATCGCACCTGATCTTTTTTTTAATCGTACCTCCCTGCATTCAGAACTCTTCCTCTCCTGTTGTTTTTCTTGGCTCACTTTTGAGAAAAAAAAAGAAGAAAAAAAATCTCTTTACCCTGCTCTTCAACCAGTATGCCATTGTTCCCAACCCCTTTTTTATAGTTTTTCAATTCATAGTTTTATTTCCTTTTTATGCCGGAAAAGATCATTTTATTTTCCAAATTATGTGTGTAGAGGGCCAGATGAGTGGCAGTTTGGTTTAGACCTCATCTTGTGTTTACTATGACTCTCAAAGTGTTTCGAGGCAGTCGGGGAAGAGTCTAGTTTAGACCTCGGTCACTCAGAACTGGATCAGTTGTACTCTGATTGCACAAGTGATTGGCCAGATTAAGAGTCTACTGTGATTACCCTTACCGCAACGAGGGATCGCTGCCATTGGCTGATAGTAAGCGGGAGGCAGGGTTACGTCTCTGTACAGTCTGTTTATCAGTATTCCTTTTCTCTCTTCTGTCATTGGTGGATCTTGCTGTTTTATTCTCCCTGGTCCAGAGACCTGTATTAAACTGTATTAAATTGTATAGATTGTGCAAAAAAGCTGAATGTCAGATTACAGAAGAGAAAAGCTATTCCTTACAGAAGACAAAGTGATTTAAAATGTATAAAAGAAATTCAGAAACAAAGTTTAGGGGATAAATGTAATATTTTGTTTGTAATTACTATTTTTTGTTGGAAGAGGGCTACTGGATAAAGAATCATCTGTAATAAAGTAATTTTAATATTTCTTTGTCCTTGGTGTTTTGTGGATGAGAGAGACATGACAAAAAAATCATGCTGAACATAAACATTTGATTTCCTCCTATTGTTTCATAAAGGCCTCAGGTTATTTATAATCAGCCAGTGTAGAAAGTTTATAATATATAAACTTTCTACACTGGCTGATACCACACTGCTGTGTAAAGTCCAGCCAAGAAATGACCTGCATTGATTGGAGCCTGTAGACTTGTGTGTGTTTTGTGCAACTCCTCTTTGTAAACATTCCACATGGGATATTTTGTTTTTAAGCAGCTGGCAGCCATATTGCATGAAAGCTTGTTGCTTTGAAAACCATGTGGACATGTGTAGACACAAATACTGACAAATATGGTGACCCTTTGATTTTTTTTTTTATACACATTCAGATAAATATTGTTGAAATTTCGAACAGAACAAAGAGTGTTCCAGAGCTAGTATTTGGTTTTCTGTCTTTGCTGAAGAAGGTCATGTGTCCTCTTGATCATTTCTGCCCAATTCTGGAGGCGGAGCTCTAAGGAGGCATCTATCAAAGAGAAGCCATACTGCCTGGCCTGCATTAAAACAGACACTTTCCTGTTGACATTCAGTCAACGTTTGACTGAAGTTTTGATTCTCAATCCCAAATCCTAAAAGAGCATTCTTGTTTTGCTGATTTGTCCTGCTTTCTGTGTCCCTGATCACATTCCTGTGAAAAGGATTGTCTTCTCATCAGTCTCATCTCAGAACTCCAGTAACAGATGTGACGAAGAAGAAGTGATGAAGAAACGCCTAGACGGTGTCCAACGACTGGATTAAATTTCTATGTAGAATTCCCTCTTCTTCCATCTTCCTCCATCTCCATCCTCAGCGAGTATAGGACCTCTTCCAAGTGAACTCCCCATCCTCTGCTTCCTCATAGACTTGTTCATGTGTCTGTTGCCGTGGCCTCCTCATCACGGTCGCTCTCCTCCTGCGAGGGGGCGCAGCGGCCATGTTGCCGGTCCTGCTCCTCTGCCCCGGCGGACCGTATTCCCCTCCTGCACCGCCCCACCTCACCCCGTCCCTCTCCTCGCCCCTCAGGAAATCAGCCACCACTCTGAAGTACTCCAGAACTGCTACATGACTCCAATTACCCTCCTCCACCTCCCCGTTTCCAATCCCGCCTTTCTCCATCCCTCCCTCCCCCTCATCTCGCCCCTCCAGAGTGAATCCGCAGTGCCCGCCTCTGTCCGTCATCACCAGGAGGAAGTAAGGATTGCTCTGGAACAGGGGGAGGGGCATGGTGGAGGCGGGGGGCAGGAGAGGGTCGTCCCGGCTGCGTATACAGAGCAGAGGGACCGCCACCTCATCCGCGTCTCTCAGAGGTTCGTTCCTCTCCCAGTAGCTGTCCCAGTCCGTGGTTGGGTAAGCCCTCTCCCCCAGGGCCCAGGCCACTGAGGGTCCCAGGCCCCGCGGGGGGTGTGAGGAGCTTGTTGGAGAGCTGGGGGGTTTCTGCTGAGGCTGAGGGGCGGAGCAGAAAAGAGCCTCTTCAAAGTCTCTGAGGGAGGAGCAGCTGAGGGCCCGATCCACATCCAGGACTGCACTGAAGGAACTTGCATATCTGAGAGGGGAGCAGAGGTGAAAAAAGTTGATTTTTAATCAAATTCTTATAATCCCGTCCATAATGCATCCATGTGCACATCGTAACCGTTAGGGATGGGATGATACACTTCTCTCACGATACGATTCAATACGCAGTGTGGGCTTCATGATTCGATCCAACTACGATACGATAAATAAAAGTTCAGTCACAACAAAGTATGACTGTACAGAATTATGTTTATTTCTGAGCCACAAATCTTTCTAGTAATGGCATTGACTTTCTAGAATGTAAACAACAATGTTAAAATGTCATGACAAAGCGCAAATAATATAATTTCAATGGAGAGCTTGTGAAATTGTGATGGACAAACCATCTAATTTCAAATTGCTACAGCAGAATAAAACAGAGCTAATATCACAATTAATTTCCCTGCCCCATGATACGTATTGTCCCATTTTTGTATTGCCATATATTGAATTTCAATATATTGTCGCATCTCTAGTAACATTAATTTTCATCTTGCTTCACCTCTCCATCATCTGCAACAAACTGCTCTCACCTGCTGAGCTGCAGTTTCCTGTGGAAGAGCGCCCCCCAGCGGTAAATGGGAGGCATGGCCGTTTCAAACCACAGTTGGCCCTGCAGCACAGGAGAGATGGCTGCAGCCGCTGTCAAGTACGAGCTGGAGCCGCACTCCCCCAAGTAGGACAGCAGAAGACCTGAGCCTGAACCCTCGCTCACTGCCACCAGCACAGAGGACAGGTGGCGGCTTCGCACATAAGCCACCGCCTGACAGTGGAAGGCATGAAAGAGATTGTTGTCACTGTCGGGGGAAAACCATGTATCTCCTAATTGTCAACTTTTCTGGAACTGACAAAACCAGCCTTGTTTATATGAATTTTTCACATTATGCAATGGATTTGAAAGCGTTTCATCAATCCAAAATGTTGGCAGACATTCTCAGGCCACAGAAGACCATGTAATCCTTCAACTGAAATGAAAAATCTCCAAAATTAGAGTCACAAGGTTTTCACAGAACAGCAGTGTTATGTTACTTTGTTATATAAATGAATATGATCAGCTTCAAAATAATGTGTTTGATGTACTACAAGTAGCAGGAAGTAAAAGCTGGCAAAGCCATTTATTCAATGTCATTTCACATAGTACATGATAAAAATATGTCGCTAAATGTAGATGCACACTGAATAGTGCACAGTACAATAAGAAATTCTAATCCTATACCTGCTCAAGATCAGCTGGGTCTCCAAACTCGGTCAGTCGTGGTGTGGTCAGTGGGCAGCCTGCCGTGCCTCGCGGGTGAAACACCACCGCGTAGAATCCCTGCCGCAGGGCCAGGCGGCACAGCCCCTTCAGGTGGGGGGTCACCCCTCCCCAGCACTGAGGGATGAGGAGGAGGACAGGAGGAGTGGAGGTGTGACACCCCAGTGTCTTTCCCCCCAACTGATGCTCCCTCCTTCCCTCCTCCCCTCTCCCGCCCAGTCTGGACCCGACAGCCCAGTCCAGAGCCACGATGCCCCCGTCTCTCAGTGACAGATGGTCCCTGGTGAACTGCACCTCGTCCTCCAGGCGGCCTCCTCCCTGGTTCCCCCACAGCAAGCCGGACAGAGTCTGGAGGTGAGCGTCTCCTCTGGGCCAGGCGGCCAGCCTCGGTGAGGCCAGAGAGCCGCAGTGCCGGCGCAGGTGGTGGGCCAGCGCAGTGGGTTTGCAAGCCAGACTGGGTCTATCTGTCTGACCTGGGCCAGACATGTTATCTGTCCCTGGTGGTCCTGTCTGCTTGGTCCACGTTCTGTCATTCCTGTGCAGCGGGAGCTCCAGGACCCAGCAGACAGTGACCCAGAGTCTCCAGGCTGCAGCCTTCACAGCCAGCCTCAGCCAACACTGTAACCTGGGCCAGCGGAGAGCCAGAGAGAGCAGGAGAAGTAACAGCAATGGGAGCAAACAGAACAAACAGTCCCATATACAGACTGCCATTGGCAAATACAGGATTGAAGTTGTTGTTTAACACATAAAAACTAGAATGCTCTCTGGGACGTTTTGCTGTGACCTCAGTTACCTCTGACCTCCATATTTTGCAAAGTCCAACTTTGTTGTTTCATGCACCAGTGGCAGGAAAAGAAGCAGAATAGCCTGATAAATAGACTGATATCCCTAACAATCCTCTCTTTCTCCAGTTTGTTAATAAGTCCATTTGGAAAGTGTAAATTGTTGTCTCTGCTCTCCTGCTGCCCCTCCTCCTCCTCCCGCCCTTTCTCCTCCCTCCATAAATCATTTACCATAAATCATGGGCTCAAACAGTAGCTGAGCAAACAGAAGGCACATAAATCTTTCCTATTAAACTGTTAACATAATCATACTCTCTTTGATCTTCTACTATGCCTACCGTCATTTTTTTACATTATGACCCCTGTGTACCTGCTGATGAGTTTTTTTTTCTTCCAATATTGGAGACAGTAGTGGCATGAAAGACCTTGAAAGACTTTGCCTTGTAAACATTCTAACATGACGCCTGTTGCTTTGACTTTCTAGAGTAGGATTTTCGGGTTAATATTCAATTGTATCCCCAATTCAAACTAGTTAAAAGAGAAAAAAAAATGCAAGAAGGTTTTTCAAAGGGGGTGAACAATATAATGTAAGCAGCTAATAATATCTGAATATCAAGTACATTATAAAGGCAGTGATCGCCGACCATGTGCCATCAAGAACCATGCAGGTTTTCATTCTAACCAAACATAACTACAGCAACTGATTTTACTGATTCACCCTGAGAGGAGGAGCTGATCAATGAAATCAGCTGCCATAGTGTTGGAGTGAAAACCTGCAGACACCTGGCTCTCGAGGGCACATGGTTGGAGACGGCTGAAATAAGGAGCAGAGCCTCGCTTTGGCGTCAGAACAGCTTGGAACGATGTCATGTTGTGAGCCGTGAACTGTGAGTAGTGGGATACTGGACCATTCTTCAAGAAAGCCTCCAGTTCTTTGAGGGATGAAAAAAAAGTTGAAATCTACTTCACAACCACATGCAGGTTTTCAGTCCAACCAAACATGACGCCTGGTGATTTCACTGATTGCCACAACTTCAACCAGAGAGGAGGAAGTAATCAGTGAAAACACCTGCTGCAGTGTTCGGCTGGAATGAAAACCTGCATACTCCACTTCACACTCCATGGCATGTGATGGCCCATCCCTGATCTAGACTCAAGAACTTTCCATATAAAGGTTCAATGCTGTCAGGAAGACTGGGGAGGCCATGGAAGGCATTGATTTCATCCTGGTATGGGGACATTATCATCTTGGAGTGATATAATGGGCTTTTATTCTTTTACCTTTATACAAACCATGCAGAGCAATCATAAGACTTAATGACTCCCACAAGATGGCTGCCCATACCATCATCCACCACCATGTTACTTTTTCCATCGCTCTGTGTTCCAGGTTTTGTGCTGCTAATCCCAGGCTAAGGTAATGCATCTGTGTGCATTGATCTTGGATAAAAGCGGTTTCTGAATGGCAGCCCTGCCTTAAATACCGGCTTTGTGAAGCTGACCACATACAGTTTTTGTTGATTCAGTTCTATGCTAAATGGGTTGTAGTTTTCTCATGTTTAGCAACTGTCCTGTTAGTGTCCATCTACCTCTATCAGTGAGCTTTGACTTGTGATCACTGTTCCTCTTTGCCAGTGCAGTTTGTCCATGTTCAGCATATGTTGTAATGTTTTACTTCAACACTATTTAAATTGTATAATTATTTTTTAAATATTATAATGTAATTGTGTACAATATGGCAATACATATTTTTCAAGCCATAACACTTACTGCTATGCCACTTTTTAATTTGTTCTAGGCCTATTTGTTGCATTTTTTAGACATTTGTATCTTCTGTCAGGTGAGGCTACTATAGCTTATGGCATGGCTTTGTTGGATAGTTTAAATCGGATCAACTCACTGTGCAGTCAAGAAGTCTGGTCGATTCTGTTAACTAATCCAGTTAACTAGTGACACCTCGGGCCAAATATATGTTACTCCTTGGTTACTGCAAACAGTCTTGCTGAACTTGGTTTTTTGTTTTGTTGCTGTTTTTGGCTAAGCTTAAAATTGACTTTAGTTTGTAATGATTTTAAATCAATATTTCATGTCAAGTGATTGTCTTGTAGTAGGTGGGATAATGTGCAGGGAGTTGGTCAAATGCATTGACCAGAAGATGAACTTTCATTTCCCTGACTACTCCTGCTGAATAACCGCTGTCATGCAGCTGTTTTCTCTCTGATCCTGAATGATGATCTTGTCTGTTTGTGTGTTTGTGTGTATCAGGCAGAGTGAGTCAGACAATAGATTGCACTGTGACTTGCTTCCTTTAACAGTAACAACCTTAAAGGAGCAGTAAACCATTGTTAACCACCCAGCTGTGGTGCATAGATGCATTTTTATTTTGCTGATGATGGCTAACAGGGCAGAACAACATGCTAAGAGGTAATCTGAACATTTCAGTATGAGGAATGTGGAAGTGTCATCCAAAAAGATACACCAACAAACCAGTATCACAGTTTTGAATCAGTCATTCCCATAGAGAACACAGTGATCATTCCCTTGTACTGTCTGACTACAAGATCAAATATTTAAGAAATGAATTAATGAATTTGAGTGGTGCATGATTTTCCACTAGAAAAACTTCAAAGGTTTAACCATCACTGTTGACATTTATTCTGTAACCTCTCTCTCCCAGGTCTGTGTGGGTATAAAGATTTGATTTAATGGTCATGACAGTTACATTTCTATCTTTAAAAGATTTCACAGATTAATCCACATATTGGCAGTGACTTTTGACACAAAAAGAAAAAATAAACATAAAAGTGAAAAAGAAATCCACAGATTTTTTGTGAACATACATAATACTTTCCATTAGCAAACTGATAGTAATGTGTTGAAGATGGTGAGATTAATGTTAGCATCATAACAAGGCAACAGGTCCAACTAGTCCAGCAGATAATGACCCCGCCCTGGTCCTGGAGTGTGGTACAACAGGTGCTGCCACCCACAGAAATACAGATTCAAGCCAGGCTTCAAGGACCTAAGGTAAAGCATACTCTACTGATAATTATTATTATTATATATAACATAAATCAAAATGTTATGGCATAATACTATCTTTATGTATCTAAATGACGAATCCTGTGCGTAATTTCATAGAGCTGTCTAAATGTGTCTAAATGTTTGTAATACTATGTTAAACAAGGTAAAATCATGAAGAAAAAACAGCATTTTCACTTTTCATTTACTAACAAGTAGAGACAAAAGAACTAGTCCTGCATGAACCTTTTTTGTTTTTTTGAGATGTAGATATTTATACCATTGCTGTACACTATGCAAGGAAATGATTTTTATGTTAAAAGAGTGAATCACTGAATTATGCATGTTTAGGCAGGTATAAGTGATAATGAATGCTCTTAAAACACAAATGATTTAACTTTGTGATTATCCATTGGCCAGAATACCCAACCATACCACATCAGTTTTTTGTGAGCATTTAGGGGTTTGTGTCAAAGTTTTGAGATTCAGCCTTCATCTGTACACAAAATCACAAAATTGCTTGGTAGAATAGGTTGTAATGAGGTGTGAGCTGGTCCGGTTCTCATAGAGCTGGAGAAATATTGTGGGTGTTTTCTTGGAATAAGGTGGTTCAAATGCATCATATGCAAATAATGTTTCACATTTGAGGGTTGTTGCACATGTTTGTGTTACAGTGTGTCAGGGAGTTTGTTGTATTGCACTGTTTACCTATTATTGACCAGCAATTATAGCAAAAATAAAGGAGTCATGTTGGCTATTCGTTTGTGATCAGAATCATACATTCATAGCCAGCTAACTAGCTAGCTGTAGGTTTAATCATCACATATATAGCCCTGGCTAGAAGAAGCTCTTTCAGCTATCCAGGCTACAAAAAATAAAAACAAAGTAGTGAAAAAAAAACAGAAAAGCATTTACTTACCCAGAGCAGTTGCCAGTATCAATAAATCCTTAGAAACTTTTGTGGTTCAGTGTGTCTTTTGCTGCTGGCTTTCAGAATTTTTGGCGCGTAATTACCTCCGTTAAAGCCCTGCAGAAGTTGGGACTGATCTCACAGGCAAAGTTCCATCATCCATTCCATCAATGACTGACACACTGATGTGCCTCTGTGGGAAAACTAAATAAATGTGTTTCCATCTTTCTCTCAGACTGTCAGACAGGTTGAGGAGTGATGCTGCCTTCAGGTTTGGCTGCACTGTGTCTCCTGCTCCTGCAGACTGGAGCTCTGGGGTTTGCGATCTTGCCAGGAGACTCCCTGAATCACCTGGAGATCACTGAGAAGGCCATTTTGAATGCCACTGTCCAGGTGTGCCAGAAACTGGCTCAGGCTGAGGGGACAGTCTTCACTTTCCCTGTAAGAATTACCTTCAATCAAGTTCATTTTGCCTGAAAATACTACTTTTTTAATTACCAGTGTTTGTGTTATTTATTAATGTGACTTGATGTTCTAAAGGTGTGAATATGTATGAATTTTGAGGGGGCAGGATTGTTAGAGTATGTAGGGCAATAGGGGAGTAGTTCCACATTTATGCAAGGGCAATGTGTTTCTGTAATAATAAACTGTAATTCAGACCTGTGTGTGTGTGTGTGTGTGTGTGTGTGTAGCCACAGCCTTTGACGGCTGAAGCTGTTGCTATTGCCTGTGATTCACCAAAATCATCCAAGACTTTCCGCGCAGCCATTAAATTCATCATCTTGAGAAACGTACGGGTGGACCTCCGTCATGCACTCAATGCCAGCTTTCATTTTGACGAAGAGAACTTTATAGAAGGGAGGAAAATCATCACAGATGGAATATCAGCTGTCAAGGCCAGCAACAGGCAAGAGAACTTTGAGGCAGCCAGGCAGAAGCTGGGAGAAATATTACACCCTTTACAGGTATTTCTTATTATTCTTAAATGCATGATTACAGAAGATGATTAGGGCCACATGTGAAAAAAATATTTGAGTTCTGAGATTAATCTGAGAATAAACTCAGAAGTCTGAGATTAATCTCAGAATTCTGACTTTATTTTCAGAATTACATGATCGTACATGATCAATGCTGCTGTGAGTTAAGTTCAAGGGATTCAAACAAATGTGACTAATGGATTGTTCATGTTGTTAAAAATCTGTGCCTTGCTTTCCTTTGTCAATCTGAAGGATTTCTACAGTCACAGTAACTGGGTGGAACTGGGCAACAAAAATCCAAACCCCAATCTAATCAGATCAGACACCAGCATCGGCAACATAGCAGGTAAAGAGATGGGTGATGTCTGTCTGTGTTTGTCTCTCTCTCCGTGTTGACAAAAAGATAACTGCAGCGATGAGGAATGTAGATTTCGTGTGACGGTAGAGAAACTATTTCAAGAATAACACACTAATAAAATATCTTGTGGAAATGCTTTTCTACAGCTGAAAGCAGGGCGACCTGTCGCAACTGTGATGGAGACGACTGCAGGAACAACATCCTGGAAGACATCATACAGGAGAACATACTGACCTCAGGATATTTTGGCATTGTGCCTTTTGTCTCAACCAAACCAGAAGGTAAACATCTCCCTATCATTCACATTCAAACACTTTTGCTCGATCAATTATTTGTTTTTTTTAATATGATAACTAGCGATCAAACAAAAATGAATAAAGGTGGGTCATGATGATGTGCAACTGTGATGATCCTTTGTCATGATTAAATTGTCTGAACCTCATATAGGTATGATCACCTGTAATCAAATGCCATTGTATATTTAATGCAATACACAGTAAAATACAGTAATATTAAGAAATTGTAAATAGTTGACATAAAGGTATTTACACATACAATACACAGGATCTGATGAAACTATCCTTTGAGCTTTTAAAGTAGGCTGTAGAACCTTGAGAAATTGAGTACAGTGTCATTAGGCTTACCAATGGACACCTCAAATCACAGATGATTCATTGTTTTAGATGCCTGCAGAAAGTCCCAAAACTATGTTCTGCTACCCTCTATATCTGCTCTCAGCACTGATCAGACCTACAGAATATTCACTTACATCACACCTATGCTAGCCTGACACTACACCTACATTTAGACTTACCGTTTGCCCACAATTATCTCTCCTAATATTTTCCAACTTCACCATCAGTCTCAACAACAACAAACAAATGGAATGGCTCAGTATTTTGGTTTGAAATTATCCATTCAGCAGCTCAAGAACCACAATGTACCGCCTGTCACTAGCTAAAGGGATGGCTGACTAATGGATAAAGAATTTATTTCTGTTTATTTAGTCCCAGTTGGGAAAGCCTATCTTTGGGTGGTCCTTATTCACAGTCATGTCCATGCCAAAGTCTGCTACTGTGTTATCTGCATGTGAGACATTTTCTACCCCAGCTCTCTCAGACTTCAGGGGTATTCCTCGTCTGTGCCTATTCATAGCTTTTGGGAGTGTAACCAGCCTGCTGAGACAGCCTTGGATACTGCCGCCATGGGTTGCTAAACCATGACCTCCTGTCATCTGTCTCTCCAAATTGTCACATGGTCTAGTTGTCAGCTGCTCTACTCAAAGCCGTCATGAGATGATTCTAGTGGAAACTTTCACCAATACCCAGGATCTGAAATTAAATCACTTTAGAGGCTTTAATCACATTAAGTTGCTTTAGTCACTAAGTATATTTACATGTTCCAGGATTGTTTTCCCTGGTGGATTAATATGCTCATCCCCATAACACTAGTAACCAGACAACATACACAAAGACATTGGATTCCACAAATAAAAACACATATTTACACAGAAGAATGCTCTTCAGAAAAGTATGACATTCGATAAAGAAGAGAGATGTAGGCCATATTTATGATTTTGCTGTCATATCTAATGGTGAACAGGAAAATGTAGCCACGGGGGTTTCGTTGATCAAACAAGTACGATTGAGCCTAAAGGTGGGATCAACAAAGACACGCTGGATGCCAGCCATGGGCATCTGCACACTGAAGCAGCAAATGCGGCTATAGCTGCAACCAGAGAGCTGCTGGAGGACATCAGAGGGGCTGCTGGTGACAGAGACTTCCTACAGTATGAGACTCTATGATGTTTGTTCTATATCATTCTGTTCTATGGTTGATTGTTGATCAGTTAGATCTAGTTAGGCTCATTCTCTGTAAAGTCCTTTGAGACATGCATGTGATAAAGGGCTAAATAAACAAACTTGAACTCTGTTACATTGTACTGTAAATATGTATGTGTAGTGCAAAGTTTTTTTTTCATCTCTCTATCTTCTTTTTCTTTCAGGATGATGGGGATCTCCAAAGGATCCAATAAAGCTCTCTGTTTTGTGATTGACACCACAGACAGCATGCGTGACGACATCGAGGCCGTGAAGAACGTCACTTCCTTTCTAGTCAACAGTAAAGTGGGAACAGACGACGAGCCCTCGGTCTACATTCTTGTTCCTTTCAATGATCCAGGTAGGATCTTAAAGCCCCAGACTGGACTTTACAATTCTGTCCATCATTTTGCTTATGAAAGTTTATCAACCAGTAAGGATTTTCTGACTGCTTGCCTGTGAAACTGTTTAATAATGATCAAAATGGAAATAATTAATGTGCCATAATGATAGTTGCAAGGCTGTATTGTTGGAATATTGTGATTTATCAAATAATCAATCAACAGTATAGTATGGAAATTACAATGCCTGTAAGAATCATAAACCATTCAACAAAAGTAAGTACAAGATGAAGAATAACAATACATTTCCCTCTCCTACCTCCATGTGAACCTCAGACTTCGGGCCGCTGATAAGGACCACAGACCCAAATGTCTTCAAGACTATTATTACTTCACTGTCAGCAGCTGGAGGCGGGGATTTTGAAGAACTGAGTCTATCAGGGCTTCAGGTGCTGTGACATGTGATGCTTCAAAAATCTGTCCAGCTAAGCTTATTAAATGTGGGTCAGATGGAAACTAAAACTGCCTTTACTGTATCATATTATTATAGCTGGCTTTAACTGGCGCTCCTTCCAGTTCTGAGATCTTCCTCTTCACTGACGCCTCCGCTAAAGACACACAGCTGAAGAGCACAGTGATCGCACTGATAGAGCGGACCAAGACAGTGGTGAGTAGCTGCTGCTGGTGTCAATGTAAAGAAATATTATACTACTAATAATAATGATGATAATAAAAAGAATAACAATAATAATACAATTATAATTGATAATTAATGATAATCATTTAATAATTAACTAACTAAATAACACTTACAATAATCAGCATTAGTAAATTGTGAATTAATCATGTAATATTAATTATTTAATGGTTAAGTAACAGCTAATTGATTATTTATTTCCTATCAATCAATAGTAAATTACATTGTATACATTATTTAATCATAATGGCAATTGATTTGGAGTTGGAGGACAGACTACCAAAATCCTTTAGTGTAAGATTTCTGGAGTTGGGAAGGCAAAAAAAGACTTACGATTTACCTATTTGTAGGTTTTCATATGTAAAGCAACAGCCGTAACAGGTCTATATGATTTGGCTAATATAATTCTCATCCACCCGTCTCTGTTCAGGTGAACTTCATGCTAACTAATATCTCGGGGAGCCGTCGGCGGAGGCGGAGTGATCACGAACAACAACGTAACCAGATGTCAAAGTTAGACGCCCAGCTGTACAGGGACCTGGCCCAGGCTTCAGGAGGACTGGCTATAGAAGTGACCAAGACTGAGCTGCCTGTGGCCACCAGCATCATCACAGAGACCTCCAGCTCCTCCCTGGTAATATCAAAAGTATTTCACTGGCCACGACTAGCAGGTTTTCTAAATTCAAACTAAGAATCAAATTGTGCCGTCTGTTTCATTCATCCTCCCAGGTGACTCTTCTGCAGGCAGCTAGGAGCCCAGGAAAGGCAGATAATTTCACCTTCTTAGTCGATGAGTCAGTTGGAAATCTTACAGTTTACATCACAGGCCGTTCCCTCACCTTCACTCTCATCAACCCTTCAGGTGATACTACTTTGGAAATGGAATCCTTCCTATTCTTGAAGGTTTAAGGTGTTATGTATAGTATTTTAACACCAATAAATCATAGTAGTAGTAGTACAATTACTGTAAATAAACAAGACCATCACTAAGCATTTTACATTGTGTCGGATTTCACTGAACATCTGCTGGATTGCTTTATGGCACAAAATAGGAAAAGAGCGCTGTTCCTCCAGAGCAAATGGAGCTTTCAGAGTTTCTCGCATTTTGGCAGGTGCTGGAACAAGAGAAGAAGGCCTATGGGAAAATGTTTATCCTCTTCAGTAAAGCAAATGAGAAAACCTTTGACTGAAGAAGCAAAGATTCCTGTTGTGACAGGAAGCAAAGGGGTTTATGGGAAATGCGGTCTTAATTTTCATAAACACCAACAAATAGCACTAGTGTGATATAGAGGCAATCAATCGCTCGACGGTTTGTTTACAGTAATTATACGAGTATATATAAGGTCACAAATAATATAACAATGATATATTGATTTTAGAAAGTGTTACACATAGCAGCTTTAATTTGCATTGACTGATTTGAACATTAATCCTGTCACTATCAATATGTGACAACATTAACTTTGTTGAATGTGTCCTTGTCTGGTAACTGTTTACTACCTGTGTGCTTTATTTCTTGGCTTGACTCTGTTTATAGGTGAGTCTCAGAAAAGCACTGATGGGACCGGATCATTGATCACCTCCTCCCAGTCGGTGGGGAACTTCCGAACTCTGCGGCTCAACAAACAAGTGGGACTATGGGAAATGAAAATGGTGTCAACGGATCCCTACACTCTGAAGGTCATAGGTGAGACGGATCATCTTTCCTTATTTAGGAAACATGAATACTGAAACAACATACAGTTTGACAAGCCTTTCAGAACATAGTCCAATCATCTCTCCCCCAAGAGTTACAGAGGTGTCTAACTGCCTGAGGTTCAGGTTATATGGTCGCCGTTGTGTTGAGTTGGCTTGGTTGTTGGTTTGGTCTCCGATAACAAGAGGCAAGATCTCTTGCTCAAGGGTACTAGGCTTGGTCCGATCCATTGGTAGTTTACACAATGTTAGGATGTTTCCTTGGTCTACTGGAATTCTCAGATATTCACTGTGGAGAGAAGCATTAGTTCCCTTAGGATGCTTTGGAGATTGTGAACAGGTTATTGTGGATTGTTGTATATAGTTACTGAATATGAATAATAATACTTCTGAATTTGAATACATACCTTCATGGTTATTTATTTGGATCACAAAATGAACACTTAACTGCTTTTAGTCATAGCTGCTACTTACCTGTTTACCTGAACTAGCTAACCCAACTGACCTGTTCAACTGTCACTTAAGAGAGCTCTTGTGCTATGTTTGGATGATGGGACAAAAAGAGCCCAGGAAGTAGTTTGTTTTTTTACAGCAGGAAAACAATGCCATAGCGTCAGGTGCTGTTGTGTCATGTTCTTCTTCCCTTTGCTGGCAAACAAACACAGAAATATGTGAACACCTGTGGAAAGGAATGCAGTTTGTTTTGTTTTTGGTTTTTTCTACCAACAACAACCTGTGGGTTGAATAATTGTGGCATTGATACACACCCTTAAACTGTAGAATGGTAACACATCCACCCCCGCTCTCTCTCGCTACATTCACCATGCCAAGTCCATACCAAGTCCACAGGTAAATGGGTGTTGCTGCCATTTTGTGGGCGTTGTGCTTGGCTCTTCTGTCAAATTACATATCAGGAAAAACGTGATAATCATAAATATACTTCAAAGGGAAGGGGAAAATATATATATATATATATATATATATATATATATATATATATATATATATATATATATATATATATATATATATATATATATATATATATATATATATATATATAAAATAAAATTCCTATGGATGATAATGTCTGTAAACTCTCACGTAATGTAGCCTACATGTAGCTTTTTTGATTTAATTTTTCCTCATGACTTTGTATTTGCAGGTCAGAGTGCCATTGACTTCCTGTTTGACTTTGTGGAAGCATCCCAGGGCCCGTTTACAGGATTTGATACTCTAGAGACGCGTCCCAGAGCGGGTAAAGGAACTGTTAAGATGTGACTTTGATGATATGGCAGAGATACCATGTTGGATGTACATTGATATTTTATCATATTGGTTTTATTTCCAAAAGGAGAAACACACAACTTGACAATACCAACCAATATGATCTAGTCAGACACTTTTTTTCTTTTTTTTTGAAGGTGTTAATGGCACCTTGTTGGTGTCGGTGACGGGAAGTGACTCTGCCACAGTGACAGAAGTTGCTCTGGTGGAGTCGTCGGGGTCAGGTGAGGTTAACGGCATAGTGGAGTCACAGGGGGGCGGAGACTTCTTAGTCCGGGTCGACAGGGTCCCGTCGGTGGAGTTTGTGGTGCGTGTGAAGGGGCAGGACAACAGCAGCTCCAGAGCTTCAATAACCAGCTTCCAGAGACAGACACCCACCAACTTCAGAGCCTCCAACCTGACTATTACTGTGAGTACGCACCCAAGACCATCGCTGAAGGGATACATTGAGTAAAACGTGCTGTGTCACACTACAAATACTGAATCTTTCCTCATTCCTTCTGTATTTAGGCTGATTCAAATAGTATCTTAGTACCAGGAACGCCATTCTCTGTGCCCTTCTCTGTGATGACCAGCGGGACGGGGGGAAACTTCATCATCCGGGCCACTAATGACCAAGGTTTTGCCTCAACCTTCCCTACCAGTTTGCTCTTGGCAACTGGAGGCAGTGCCAACGGTACAGTGACCCTCACAGCGCCTCTGAACATCCCATCTGGTAGCGATGTCACTCTGACCATCGAGGTCGAGGCTCCGGGGGCCACAGACACCAACTATATCGTGCTGCGCTTCTCCATCATCAACACGGTAACACTGAGCAGAATTTGCACATATTCGAATAACTCTTAAAGACCCCATGTATTTCCTGGTGAAACAGGATGTTGGGGCGGGACATAACACAGGCTAGCTGACAATTTACCTCCTCCTCACAGGTGACAGATTTCACTCGTCCAGTGTGCCAGCTGCTCAGCCTGCAGTCCAAATGCTCTGAAAACTGCAGCTTGTCCAGCAGCTGGGAGCTCTCTGTCAGAGTGACGGATGGGGCCGACGGGACGGGCGTCGACCGCGTCATCCTCCAACAGGGCAACGGGACCATGAGCACCAGCATGGGGGTCGGCACCAACAACGAGAACGTAACCCTGGTGTCCTACAGGGCATCTTGCTGTTCGCCTGATGTGGAGCTGATGGTTGTGGATCGGGTGGGGAACGTAGGCTCCTGCTTCTACACTATCAGGGCAACAAGCAGCAGCGGCACCAGAGACACTCCGTCTTCGCTACTTTGCCTCAGCATAGCGGTTGCAGTCATGCAGATGCTTGGGCTCCTTGTACCGACTGACAGGGGGATCCAGTGAATGTGTTTTGATGTCAAAGTTGTATAAAGTTGTATAATTTGTATAGCCCAGATAGTTAAAACTCAAACCTCAAAATGATTTTCTGGCGATGTTGTATCATTTGTATGCTTAATGCAATGCTAACTGTAGACAGACACCACTGGGAATGATGAAAAGGAGAGGGACAACCTAGAGGATTGGTACAAACTTAAAAAATAAACACCGGTCCTTTAAGACCTGTGAAGGGTGCGTAGGCCCCCTAGTGTCCCAAAATCAGATGGCAGATCTTCTCCCATGAGGAAATGATGAGGGAAACACTATTACAACAGATAAGAGGCAGAAATTTTAAAAAACATTGTTTTTATTGATGTCATAATGTGTCTCATGTATAATCCTTTACAGAACACACAAAACGTTTTGCTTTTCACATTTTGCTATAAGTTCAACATTTTTTTTTCTCCTTTTGTCTTTATCACTATTTACATTTTGAAAGGTTGTCAGAGATTCAGAGCGACTTATTTCAATGGGTTGGTCAGTGATAGTCCGATAAGGAGGGCGGGGCAAGTATATGTCTGTTGATGGATGTGTGTGCATGTGCATCTGTTAATGTGATGTGTGTGTGTGTGTTTGGTAGTGGTGCGTGTCTGTTTGTGGCTGTATAGTTAAGAGAGAGTTTTTATAGGATGCAGTTTCCCAAAACACATGGAACGGCATTTGCACAAAACCTTTTTACACAAACAAAATACGTGATCAATAATTTGTCCTTAAATCAACTTTCTTCAGTCCTTTAACCCAACTTGCACATGTCCCTCAAAACTGCAGTCCCCTATTTCCCACACTGTCGTCCTTACACTCCTCTCATACTTTACAAATCACTCTAAAGGTGTGAATATGTATGAATTTTGGGGGGGGGCAGGATTGTTAGAGTATGTAGGGCAATAGGGGAGTAGTTCCACGTCTATGCAGGGGCAATGTGTTTCTGTAATAATAAACTGTAATTCAGACCTCTGTGTGTGTGTATGCGTTAGGCAGTGCCATTGGTGTACTGGGAAAGCTTATTCTCCAAGTCACAGATTCTCTTCTCCTGAGACAAAACTGTGGCCTTCAGATTGTGAATCTCCTCCAGCAACCTCTCAACCAATTGAGGCTGGAGAGGAGAGGAAAAGGGGAGAGAGGAGAGAGGAAGAGATCAAGATATAAGGAAAAGAGAAACAGAAGAAGAGGGAGAGAGAGGGAAAAAGACAGGAAAGGGAATATGAAGGAAAAAGGAAAAAAAAGAGGACAGACAAAAGAGGAAAGACAGGTCAAGGACAGTGAGCAACTGGGAAAAAAATGAACCAAAACAGAGAGAGGAGCTTGGAAAAAAAAAAAGCTTTGGGATAAAGTAAACAGGTACAAATAGAAGAGAGATAAATAAAAATGTGTTAAATGCAGACAAAGCTATATATTCATAGAAGTTATAATTTGCTAGTACTACTAAATATAGTATAATATTTATAATAAGCGATGAGTGAGAACAATAGGCGAGGTATATGTGTGGTATGCATGTGAGAAGCTTACCGGCAGGCTGTTGGCGTCACAGGTGGACATGCTGCGGCGGGTGCTGGGTCTGGAGTCCAGCACGTTCTTCTTGGCCACTTTGAGCTCGCGGCTCTTGGGTGGGATGTAGCCCTGCCTCATGGACACCAGTATCGGGTCTTCGTCGCGTCCCTCCAGCCACTCCTCAGGCTCCATGGCCGGCTCAGGTCCCACCGTGTCCGGGTACAGGTCGTCCTGGAAGAGGTCCGACTGTGCGAGAGGAGGGCAAGGGGAAATGAGAAAGATACACTTTTGTCTGTTGTATTTGCTGGATTAATGATTGTATGAGGCAAATATCCTGTAAGACTATCCTGTAAGACTAATAATTCATTCATTCATTCGAGGAGTGGAAAGTGGACCAAATGAAAGAAGAAAAATCAGAGGAAAGGGATGAAAATGAAAGAGATACTGGTCAGATTACTAGTGGAATGGTGACAGGAATGATTTGAAAATGTAAAAAAACCTTGTACTTACTTTTCTGGGCACTGTCATTGTGATGGGCTCACACTTCTTGTCATGGAGCTTGTATAACCTAAGAAGAGAGGAGAGGAGAGCAAAGAAGAGAAACAAGGAGGGAGAGGAGAGAACAAAACCATAATTTGTACTTTTGTATAGTTACAAATGTGCATATGAGTGCATAGACTCCATTTGCTAGAGCAGAGCTACCTGCCTCTAATAGCAGCCGCATCCAAAGGGGATGGATGATTGATAATCCTTCAGATTTAAAATGGACAGCTGTGACATACATGCAGTGGATAAAATTATGGAAACACCTAAAAATATAAGAATATCAAGCACCTAATAAGGTGCAGGGCCACCCTTTGCCCTCAGAACAGCTTCAGTCCTCCTTGGAGTTTCTGTTATATAAGACCTGAACTGTATGAGGTCGGATGGATCATTCTCCAAGAAGGAAAGCCTCCAGTTCTTTGAAGGATGAAGGAGGTGAAAATTCACTTCAGAAGTTCCCATAAAGGTTCAATGATATTTAGATCTGGTGATTGGCGAAGCCATTGAAGGCGTTCAACTTTATCAAGAAACTATCCTTGAATTTGTTTAGCAATGTGTATAGGGGCATTATCATATTGGACGATGGGAACATCATGAGAGAACAGTGTTTGCACCACAGGGTGCACCTGGTCCTGTAACACGGCCTCATAATCCTTGGCTGTTATATGATCATGCAGGGCAATCATCTGACCTAATGATGAAATGGCTGCTCAGACCATTACAGATCCACCACCAACACCCTGTCATACATACCAGCTTTGTGAAGCTGATCACATACAGTATTTGTTGAAACATGTGTCACTGAGGTGTTGATTCAGATCCTATCCTGTTACGTGTCCGTCTATCCCTGTCTGTGAGCTTCCACTTGTGACTTGTTCCTCTTTGCTGATGCTGTTTGTCAGTGTTTGGCATAAGTCATCATGATTTTTCAACTGCCATGTTAAATACTTGTTAAATACTCAAATAGTTTTTGAGACTGAAGCCCCTGCAATTCAGCACCCACTACTTGGCCTCTTTCCAACTCCTCATGTTGCTCTGAAGCTGACATTTAAAAGTGCTGTCTGTCAGGCCTCTTTTAAAGCTGACTCATACTGCTAATTGGCTTTCAACTTAATGGCTTGCCTAGTATGTAGCTGTCTTTGTAATTCTTGATTCTTAGTGTAAAGTCTTTTTTCATGGGGTGTTTACATTATTTGTCCACCCCCTGTAAGTTGCAGACCTTGTCACAAACTGACAATAGATTGGGCATGGAGCTATGGGGGCACTACTTGGTACTTGCTCCAATCAAAATGTAATATTATTTTTGATCTACTGAGTGCAGGCGACCAAAGTTAAAGTCTTTACGAAGCATTTTAACCAGTCAAGATAAGACTCTGTTACATTTGCATTTTGGGCATTTAGCTGATGCGCTTATCCTGAGCAACATATGAGTGCAAAAACAGAATAAGCTGAAATTCATAGCTCACTAAAATGACAAGAAAGTAATAGTCAGGAGTGCAAGGCAGCAGGCTGCAGAGAACGAAAGCAGGAGCAGAAGCAGGTTTTGGAGCAATGGATGGCACTCTCTAGCTTGAACCTTGTACGGAGGCATCATAACCCTTACGGTCTTTGTGTGGAAGAGAACAGCAGCCACCCTCAACATTTGTGGTTTTACACAGCTTCTTAACTAGTGTAAGGGTCTAGAAAACATGGCCCAGATAGTTTATTTATAAACAATCACAGTTTTGATTTTTTTTTTTTTGTTCTGAGGAGGGATCTACAGTAGGCTTTGCTGTTTGAAGCAAACTGCTCCCAAAAGTTGGGACTCAAACCGGGACTCAGGACAATCCATATGCACCAACTTTGGAAAGACAGCATTAAGATGCTGTACTTAAGTTCCTCAGTTCAACCTTACTCAAAATTCCTCACATTGACAAATTTGAAAGGCTGCATTGCTGTTGATTCTGTGATTTGGCATGAGATCAAAAGCACAGCATGGGCAAGATGAACAACAATGGCTGACAGATTCTCTCTCTTCATTCTTCGTCATTCTTCAAGCTGGTTATAACAAAACATTACAAATCAAACATAAATACAAACGCAGGTCCAAACACTGGCACTAAATGCACTATGTTATTATCTGACAACAAGCTCAAAATGAAGCCTCCATCAATATGCATGTAGTCTAGTGCTAAGTAGACAATTGGCAGATCATATAATTTAAAACATCCAGTGAAATTTTCTTGCCCAGGCACACAAGAAAACAACCAGTTTAACTTTTCCTGCTAGTCTTTCCATGTCAGCCCTCACTAAGACCACAAGCATCACATCTCCAACACATTCACTGTATTAGATGGAAAGACATCAAGTCCCCCATGCTAACATCCTCCATATCACCTTATCAATGAGCACAGAGGCCAAGCTGGCTATATGGACACTACAATGAGTTGGACATATTTATAAGTCCTTTCTGCCTGAAATTTCATATATTGACATCCATGAAGCCAGCAGGAAACCTGGTGTTCAAAAAGATGACTAGAAGAGCATACAGTCATATTTTAAGCATTTAGCTGACACCCTTTTTCAGTGCAAGTGACACGTGGAAAGGACACCTTGTCTGTTTGCGAGGATTGAACTTATGACCTGCTGCCTATGGGATGGTCTCTCTAACCTCTAACCCACCATGTCAGCAAGGCCTATTTCAAGAGGCCCTTTAACACTAAACCTGGAGACCTGGAAACCACAGCTATCCACTGTCAAGCATGGAGCATAAAACAACACATAATATTGTTTTTGAACAACTCAAGTCCTGGTGTACCCACCAAAGAAATGCACCATGTCAACAAAGGCACTAGTGCAACAACATCCACATCAAGCCCCAAACCTCCCCATGTGCTCAGTGTGACTGCAAGCAACAGCTGTAGCCCCAGCATCCCATAAACAAACTTCATATGCAATGTCATCTTTGGGAACAATGCTATAATGCCATAACCTTACTACTGTACGGTGAGTATCTTACCTGGCGATCTCACACTTGCTGACGTCCACACCTCTCTTGGGCATGAAGCCCATTCCTCTCTGAGGCTCCTTACTGCTGAAGGTGCTGAGGTAATGGACGTACGGCGGCTCCTCTGTGATCTCAAAGTAACGGATACTGCTGTCCCCCTACACACACACACACACACACACACACACACCAATACCCCAATGCATGCATGTGCAATGAATGAACAGATACACACACACACAAAAGTACAAGAAACACAAAAGTGATATTACTAACCCTAGGTACACATGCCTCGTTTTTTGTGCATTTTCTACATTGTGATACACTTAGAAGCGCTAAATTTGTGAATTTGGTGTTTTGGTGAACTTAGTACCTTTCCACAGAGGTAGACCATGCTTGCGTCTGCATCATAATATGGTAACAACACTCCGTTACTTGTGTCCAGTTCCAACAGTGCAATAGGCTCCTCGAAATTTGTCTGTGGAGAGGATAGAAAGGATGAAGAAAGCATACAATTTGAGTGTGTGTGTCTGTGTACATGCATATTTGTGTGTATATGCCTGGACCTTTTAGTATGCATGTGTACAGTGTGTGTGCCATGTAATGTCCATTACCGGGTCCCAGAGCCCCAGCTCTCTCTGGCTCATCCTGGTGAAGCCTGTGGTGAAGATGTTTCCGTCTTTGGTGAAGATGGCTCTCATTGGCCGGATCCCCTCATGTGGAGCCAGACGTTCCTATTGGTCAACAGGGGGACAGACATTAGTAACAGATCAAAAACATTCAGCGCTGTGTGAGGAAACATGTATCACACTCACTCACCGCGACCACCTCCCTCTTGCGGGGGTCGCAGACACGCAAGCGCCGGTCCTTGCAGGTGGTGCAGAACAGGCTGCCGTTTCGGTTCCAGCTGACGTTGTAGATGAGGTCTGGGTGGTCGTCCATCGAGATGAGGGGTTCCCCTGTCCCCACGTTCCAGACGATTATCAGGTTATCACTGCCTGGAGGGTTTTGGGGGGGGCAGAGACCAGAGGATGAACATTTGAATGTAGAGGAAGGGGAAAATCACTTAAACTTCTCTTCGTAGCTCTTATTATTCTATTTATTTTCCTTAGATGATCATTCTATGGTCACAAGAATATTTGAATGACACTAGGCTCTGGTGAATGTGTGTGTGTCTGTGTGTGTGTGTGTGTACCCTACCCGCAGTGAGTAGTATATTGCGTGCGGTAGGGTGCCAGCTGACAATCCCAACACGTTTGGAGTGTCCCTCCAAAACCACGATGGGCTCTGAGAGCGGACGGCTCAGTGCGTGGTCAGGGATCTGCCACACCTGCAGGGAGGGGGGGGGTGGGGAGGCACAAGTCAGTGTTGCACATGTACCTGTGTACATGTGTACTGGGGCGGCACCAAGCAGTGCTGTCTGTCCTGTAATGAGAAGCCACATGTTTCATTTCTTATAGAGGAGACAGCGGTCCTTGTCCATGAAACTCGATGGTAACAGCACTCTGGCGCCCAAATCTACAGCTCAGTAATTTGATTACTGTGACAGATCCACATTCCTGTTGCTTTATTCTCAACAATATCCCAGGTGACACCCAATGAAAATCAACATGTTCATTTAAAACCCACCCTCAATATCCACATCTGTATGCAATTTCAATGGACCTGCATGTTGTCCCGTGAACTTGTAACTCCAATTTTGGTGATTTTCATGTTTTAACGTCAATTAAAGGATTATCTGTTGCTTTATGGTTGAGAAAATTCTACCACTCTTGGGCTTATAAAACTCTTTCAAATCCCTACTGGATAGACTCAAAAATGCATGTTGGTCAAGCTAAAAACAAGACTATATTTGTTAGTTCCTCAAAAGTTGACATTTTGAGGCTATAAGGTTTTCACTCGACAGCAATGATATGTCAGAGAAAGCTCTCATATTCAAAACTGTGATCAGAATGTTAATTCATAATTGTAAATTCAGTGTGTATGCCAAATGTATTAAACACTTTCACGTTTTTGTAAAGACAATTATGACAAGCTATGACACAATGCAAGGAGTTTTCTTTTTTTACATTTGCAATATTCTAACTTATTTTCATATATAACATTTATTTAAAAAAAATACCGTCTGACATGAGCAGGTGGTATATTCTGCACCAAAGTGTGCTTTCCTGACCCAGCAATTCACATTTTTGAATAAGAAAACACTCCACTGTGCTGGTCTCAGTCCATAATGTCACGCTAACTCTGCCGATGAGTTTTATTAATAACCACTATAGTATTTTGTTGAAATGTGGCATTTTCAATCACAGTACATGGTAGATGGTAAGTGGATCTTCTTATATGCAAACTTGCTCAAGAATACATGTGCAAATACACACACACACACACACACACTGCTCTCTCCTCCTTGCTCCGCACATAAACACACTCTAATGATAGCCACTTCAGATGACACAATAATCCTTCTCTGTGAAGTAAAGACAATGACATCACAGTTATGGCCTGCTACAGCGGCCGCAGTGCCAAGACTGGACAGCTGCATCTGTCTGTCTGTATGCTGGACCAGCCCCCAACTTAATACACATAAACAAAGCACACACACACAAAGGAATTACTGTTCAAACACATAGCACTCAAACAGCATCACAGCAGCTGTTGCCATAGGAGAAGCAGCAATTCAATCATTCAATCACCCAGAGATTCCTACAATGTTGTTATGAACAAGTGTGGGCACTTCTTTCCTCACTGACAACTGCATTGATACGCAAATACATGTTCAGTGTACAGACATCCTGACATACTGTTATGCGAAACATTGTTAGAATTGTGATGTAACAGCTTGACATACATTGGTTCTCTCTCTCTCTCTCTCTCTCTCTCTCTCTCTCTCTCTCTCACACACACACACACAAAGCAAGCCAAGTAAGCTTAATCCTGTCATGTTTTTGTACCAAGGCAACCAAATGTATTTCTCATTTAGATCTTGCACTGAAAAAGTGGGAGATCTCCTGAGTAGCTGCAACATAAAGTTTTATTCAAGTTTTATAGTTTATATAAGTTTTATATAACAACAAGACAACCTGAAGCTTCATTTCCTAGTAGTGCTACTGGTTATGAACAAGAAAATGTATCTAGATCACCAAAAAAAAAAGAAAATACCCCTGGTGTCACAGATTTCATGAAGCAGGTCTCCTATTGGTGTCAGTGGAGCAGCTCCAGAAAGTTACTCAGTTACATCACGGACAGTAATCCTGGCTCTGGTCTCCAGCTTTAGGAGAGTTTTGTTCATCTACTTGAATCTTGACTAAACCGATCCCTCTAAGGGGCATAACCTAGCAATTTCTTAGGATAGATTTTTGCTTTGATATCCACTATCATTTAAATTCTGAGATGCAATAATGTAATTTTAGGATCAATTAACTTGTTCTTCATCTCATATCATGGATAATAACATAGAATTTATTTATATATTAATAATATACCGTTATAAACTTTTCCTAGAATGACTCACATATTCTCCAACAGCCATGAATACATGGACACATACGAGGAGTTTAACCATCTTAATCCTACTCCTACACTCACTCCCCTAAAACCAGTCCACACAACAGCGACCCCAGCTGGAAAGCGAAGCTACACCATGTGATGCAGGGCTGCAGGCACCCACAGTATATCACAGTCTTGTTGGCAACAACTGTAGCTTCTTCTGAGGCTGTCTGACTTCACTCCAGAAAGTATGAGAGATATTCCTGCAAGCATGATTAAAGGTTGAGCTATAAGTGGGCCAAAGTGCAATCTTGAGTTGGTCAGAGAATAGACATCTAGTTTTCTCCCAATTATTCTGCAATATATGTATGTAACTAGATTTTTACTAGAACATTTATTTGTTTTTTGTCATTTTTAAAATACAAATTTCATGGTGTCAATCTAGTTTGAAAAACCCCCCCAAAAAAACAAAAAAAACAAAACTGCTGTCCCAGCTAATAAAGATGCCCCAAATAAGAAGACATGAATGTGACAATAAACTTTGGAAGGCAACATATTTCTGAGGGATTATTTCCTGGCAGAGACTAACATTTCTTCCTGTGGGTGTCAGGTGATTGACAGTATGCAATGTTTTCATTGTGACAGCCACGCCCTCCAGCCTCGCTCATCCAATCTAAAAGCCTGAAATAGTCTCTGGTCCAGTGAGAGGCCTCTGAATGCAGCACTGTTATGAAAACACTCAACTCGGGCACAATGAAATAACATTAAAACAGAGAAACTTTGAGAAAACCAAATGAATGCTTCATGTTTAGTGTGATAGATTTTCTACCTCAGGTGATTTTCAAGTCTGTGGAAGCTGTTTTTCATACAGTAAAAAAAAATAATGGCAGAAAAATGGCTTCTTCTGAAGGGAGGAAAATTAGCCCTGATATCTCCAACTATGCTGACTGTGTGCAGAAATCATCAGGAATAGTGTAAAGGAGGGAGGAAACCTAGACAACTGGCACACACTTGGCACAAAAGCACTGGTATTGTCCTTAAACTGACTTTTTACCTATGTGTACACACACACATACATACACAACACACACACACAGCTCAGTCCCTTGTCATCAGTGTGAGGGGCTGCACTGGGACTGATCAGAAGAGCAGGATTAGCAGCTAAATTGCTGTGATGAGGTCGGCCGCAAACAGCAGCCAGACAACAGATCCTGGCTACACTGTCAAGGATAGAATATGATGAGCATGAACAGGCTGACTAAGAGATAGAGATGAGCTGCAACAGGTGGGTGGACAGAAACACAGACAGGCAGACAGACAGGTAGACAGGCAGACAGACAGGTAGGTAGACAGACTGATGATGCCTTCACTGATTCACGTCACTAACTGTTCAGTTGGCAGGCAGGAAGGCAGACATGAGGAAGGAACACAGGTTGAAAAGACTTCTGAAAAGACTGAGTCACCACACAACAAACTCCTCCACACACACTCGCACCTTCTCTCCCCCCCTCTCTCTCCCACACACACACACACACACACACACACAGAGAATGTCACTGTCATTACCATAGCGGTGCAGTCCTCCGAGCAGCTGGCCAGGATGTTGTCGTTGTGAGGACACCAGTCGATATCGAGGATGGGTCCGGAGTGGCCGTTCACCAGCGGGTAGTTCTTATCCACACGACCCGACTGTCAACACACAGCAGGGGGACAGACTGTTAGGGTCGGGTACGCTATCTGGCCGTCACTCCCAGTCTCATGACAGAGTGAAAACTAGCAGCAGGTAGAGTGAACTGTGTCAATAGATGTGTTTATCATAGTAATAATCATTATTAGTAGTAGTATTTAGAGAGTAGTAGTATAGACACAAACGTGAATGTTCTGGCAGGATTCAAGAAGGTACTGTATGTAGTAAATTAAGTGGGGGAAAAGGAATAGTCTCCTCACATTAAAAGCATAGTACATTTCTCCATCTAATGGCCTTGGAAGTGCTAGTAGGAAGTGGTAGTCGCTTTATTTCATGGGAATTTACTATGCAAACAACAGTCCAAATTTTTCACCTGGGTGGGTTTTTGATGTGAGCAGGACCAAATGTGCCAGAGAAAACCTTTTACGTCCAGTCAAAAACTTTAAGTGAACAAATTGGGCAGAAACCCACTGGATCATGGTGGAAACCCAGGAAAAAAGATGAAACACGTGTTTTAAAAATGACAGATGACGCAGACCAAAGATTAAAAATCCCTTGTGACGCCACTTCCGGGTTATTCCATCTTTTCCTGTTCCCCTAGTGTGAACACGTGTATCCAGCTTCTAATATATCAGTCCCTCCGCACACACACCCAGGAGGGGGGGTATTTATAGCTGAGCGACGAGGCGATGAAAGGGGAGTTTTTCTTCTGGCCTGTTGGGGACCCAGAGGGGGGAGATGGAGAGCAGGGTGGTGTGTATTAATAGCCTGTCTGTCCACCAGGACTCCAGTATATAACGATGTCTATCGCCCACTGTCTGTGTCCGTTTCTCCTGCTAACCTGTGTTTTACTATGTGTTTACCCAAGATCTCTTTCACTAGTTACCAGTGCTATCATATTGATGAATTGCCCCTGTGATGACCCTTCAAATGTCTGAGCTCTTGTGAAAACAGTTACTCTCAAAAAGTGAAGTATGATTATTTCCGCCCTCTACAATCCAATCATAATGATACCATAATTCATAACTGTGAAGCGTGTGGATTGGGTTAACAGTTGAACAGCATTGTCACTTTCAATTAATCAAGAATTAGATTAACTCTGCTTTTTAGTCAAAATGTAATTAGTATTTAATTTAATTGGGTCATTTAAAGCCCCCACATTATTTGTTTCCCTCAAGATTGTTTTTCAAAATAGAAAGGTTGACAGAGTATTTCTTGAATTAAATTACAGAGCTTCTCAGTTTTCATACACAAAACAGTCATAATACTGGACTTTGATTGGCAGACAGCGCTAGCACCCCGGCTCAAATGCAGTAAACCTGCTGAGTGGAGACATTTCAGAGGGCAGGTCAACTAAACTGCTGCAAACTTGACTGATTGGAGGGACTTAAACAGTTGTTTGGGGAGGAGTGCCGATCACAGCCACCTTGAGCTGTGATGTGCTACCTGGAGACAATATGAGTACATATTTGAACATGTAATAACTGTCAATTTAACTGCTCAAATTGATTCAAATATTGACTGTGTCCCCTTTGAACAGTCCTTGATCAATACTCTTGCCTCTGTTTACGCTTATCAAACCAAACTCACTGCTCGAGGAGTGGTGAACAGCTATTTGGCTATTTAACCCTTAAAATGACTTTTTATAATCCACAACACCACCTACTTTACTTTGACAAGACCACGGGACTTGTAGCGTGCCTCGATATGGCAATGGATGGAAATATTATCTCCCAGTGCATCAAAATATTCAAGCCAGTTTAAGTTTGTCATTCTGATGTCCATCGTTTATTTTAAGGCAGTGTTGTTATCATCACAAGGCCGGACGGACTTTAACACCCCATTGAAGCATCCCAGCCTTGAAGGTCTGATCTGTTTCGACCTGCTGCTTTGCTGTCGCTGTATTTCTGTTTCAGCAGTATGGTGTCCTTCCCCAGCTGCACCAACCTTGAGGATAGGACCCGGTATGAGAAAAACTGTTATACTAATATACAGTATGTGTAATTTTGAAATGAATAACTGTGCCCAACAGCATTTCGACTGCACTTTTGGAAACTACTGTAAAAACCACACTACTTTCCCCATGAGTTGTTACTACCCAGCTTGAAGAGACGCTTGTTTTCTATCCTAATAAGAAACAAAGCATTGTATTAACCATATAGGCCCAACATTAACATTAAGACACACAGGCTTTCGTGTATTACAAATGTCAGGGGTCCCAGATCTTTTCTGACCTTAACACAGGGTCACCTGTCCCTCCGCACCACAGCCTGGTGATTATGTCATGCACCTTCAACCCTGGTATAGCTTACTGTATACTGTAATGTATAGCTACAGCTAACTCTAACCCTAACCAAACATTACAGTACATTCAGTTACAGAGGGGATCCTCCAAACAACAGCAGTATTTGTCAAGAAAACTTAAGCCACCTTTGGCCACTGCACATCAACAATATGAAGAGATAAGGTTGTCATTTTTGAAACTATTTGACTCTACTACACAGATACATCTACATGAAGGATTTCATTACAAAATGCTAATTATACATCTCTGAATTTGTTTTGAAAGTGTTATCTCAACACAATATATGAAAAACACAGACGATCACTAAAATGTTCTTTTTTAATAAGTAAAGGGCTGAAGATACCTAATAACTTCATCAGAGTGAATTTTATTTTCTGACCAGCAATCATTTTGTCAGAGCAGGTGAATATTTCCAATGGTGGATATGTGATTTTGCAATGAAACTCTTCACACAGAACTATAAACATCTGAATCTGCATTCACCGCCCTGGTTTCAACATCCAACATGGCATCGCTTTGCCTGAGCTCGATGAATCTGCTGAACGCCCGTTTCAGCTCAGAAAGCCTGAGCTCAAAATGTTTACAGACTGTCACTACAGAACAAAAACAGAGCGAATCATCTTTACTTCTCTTTCTTCTCTTCCTCTTTCCCACTCAATGTATTTCCCTGTACTGTACTTGTACCTGTACTTCTCTTCTCCTTTTTCTCTCTTCTTCCCTTGTATGACAGAAACATGATGCTGGTTTGGTGGTGTGTGTGTGTGTGGGGGGGGGGGGGGGGGGGGAGGAGGAGGTGACTATCTGGGACAGGGACTGCTGAGTCCTAAGCCTGACTACAGGAAACCCTCACACAAACATCCCCGCAAACAGAGTGGAAGTAAAACACACTCAATTTAAGAATTAATTAGGAGTCTAGGGCAGCCCAATCAATATCTGCAAACATAAACAACTTTTTCCCAAAAGCCAGAAACTGAAGAACTAAACAAACTTGTGAGGACATCTACAAGTCTGGAGCTGCTCCTCAAAGAATGACTGGCATACTGAATTTGTGAAGCTATTTTCTTTTTCAATTGTCAGACCTGAATGAGCTTTATCTATAGCAGTGTTACCAGCTATGAACCAAAAATGTACGCTCATCCCTAGAAAATTCCCCCCTGTGCCCTCGCAGTTACATTTACCATCTTGTCCACATGCATTCTCAATAGAGCAGCTCCAGACTTGACATCTTGACAGCATCACTGGTTTCACACTCAGTTCTCTGGTTTCTGGCTTTGGGAGAGAGTTGTTTGTGTTCACGAATGCTGAAGAACACTGGAAGAACATTACTGACTTCTTGAACTGTGTGGTATTCCCCTTTAATCTGCAACACCTTTCGTTTTATTAAGTGTCAGTCACTGGAGCACCGACCTCCATGTCTGTTGAACACATGGAGTAAAGACTAAAGATTGAAGATCAATAAAGGTAAAGGTGAAGGTGAAATAAAGGTATAGGCAAAGATAAAGATCAATGAACATGTTAACTATAAATTTAGCATTACGTGCTTGATTGTGCAATGTGTTTTATGCAGATTTCATCACCTTGTTTGCTCAGTTTCGGGGATCATTTAAGCGGTTCTACTGGCATGAACGCTGAACTCCTGTGCTGTCATCCCTCGCAGTTCAGAAACGTACTGACCTTAGAGAGGGGCAGCACCAGGAACGCCCCTCCTCCGCTGGATTCAACGATCACCGCCAGGAACTTGGGGTTGACGGCGCAGAAGGAGCTGTCCCACGTCACCTTGGAAACACGGATGTCATCGTAGCCCTGCTCGGTCTTCACCGCCTGGCCGAAGACGTGGCGGAACTTACTCTGCCGCACGATGCTGCGACTCATGGCTGCAGCGGTTAGAGAGAGAGGTAAGTGGAAGAGAAGAGGGCAGAGACAGCAGATGGAAAAGAATGGGAGGGGAAGAAATAGTGAAATGGAGGAAGAAGAAAGAGAGAGAGGGGGGGAAAGATGAAGGAAGGGATGAGGAGAAGGTAGTACAAAAAGAAGCCAGGAGAGGGGGGGAAATAAAGAAAAGTCAAAGAGAGAAATGGGATGAGAGGCGATGAAGAGAAGGATTGGGGAAGAGAGCATGGAGGAGAAAAGCGGAGTGGGGAGAAGAGAAAGAAAGGATGGTGCAGGAAAAAGAACAGAGAAAAGACTGTTAGAGATAAAAACATTAATTTCCATCATTCATAAACATTCATCAAAAATTCCAACGTCACCCAGTTGCTACAGTATCAATACAGAATCAAACAAAACAGTTCTATTCCAAAATTATATTTATCCATGTTGGACCATTAGTACCATCATTTGATTTGATTTTATGTTCATTTGGTGACAGAAGGTGTCACATTTTTTTTTCAAATGGAGGATGTCTTGTTTGGAACAAAACTTTCAGCACAAAAACTGGATGTGATCTTCTCCCACTGACTGCATGGAGGAAGAAACTAAAAAAAACAATAAAGTGAAAAACAATAAAGTACAGCCTGACACTGCAGACTTTGCACAAACTGTTTATTACCATATCACACACAGCCTCCTGTCACACATACTGCACCCTCCTCCTATCTGTGGTTTTCCTGCTTTGTATGATAACACATGGTTTTCTATACTGTCTTGTAGTTTATATAGTTATACCTGTTTAACAGTGATTGGTAAGTAGCTGCAGTTACATGTTGCTTTAGTATTGTCTTGCTATGGAGGCTAGTTGTTACTTTGTGTCCTTGCTACTTCTTTTTGGTATCTGTCTTAACTTGGATGTTTGCTTTGATGTTGTGAACTTTATGCTGCTATGCTAATCTTTTGCCGTTATTGTTCTACAAGGTTGAAAATGAGTCAGTTGTGCTTTTAAGCTGTTTTTTTGAAAGCAGAGTGGGCATTCCTCTCACCTTTAATATTTATTTTATTCAGACAGTTTGAAAGCAGGGAGGCAGAAAAGGTATGGGAGAGATTCGATCCTATGCCAGCATGGAGTGAATTTCTTCTTCTTTGGTTTTCTTTGTCCATTTCATCTTTGTTTGACTCATAATTAGCACTTTCACTTCAAACTGCTGCAACGCTGTTAAACATATTGGACAGCAGTGATCTGATATTGGCCTGTTGTGACTTTGTTCCTATATATATCATTCTATACATTTGCAATAGACCTCTAACTTCTCTCTGACTAACTGTGATTGTTGTATGGAGTTTGTAATTAGCTCTGTATTGCGTTTCCACATTGGTTGTTGATTCTGACATCTTGCTGCCCTGTTTCTGTCCCGGGCAGCAGTCCAGAGGGGCTGTAAACCCCCAAAACACAGGAGACATTCTCTAACAGTCATCAACATAGATATTTATAGTTGATTGTCCCACCAAACACTATGTGATAGCCAAACAACAAAGACAGACAGTAAGACAGAGAGAACAGAAAAAAAGGCACCAAAAAACTTAACATACAACAGATACGTTGCCAATCTGAAAACTATGATATACAGCAGCTATATTCAATAGCATTCTGTTAATCAATATCACACCCATCTGATAGGCTACAAGCCAATGCATAGTGAGGGGAGTGTGCAGTTTAAAACATATCTGGTAAATCTAGCATGTACATTTGAAACACTTTTCCACTCCATGACTGCACTGGCTTATATAAGGCTAATACTAAAAACCCAAATCCAGAAGAAGTAGGCCTGCATCAGTCCCTGAAGACACCCAATAAATGCAGCAAGATTCTTCCTCTGGCAGAGTGGATGATAAAACTCAAACTGTCTGGCTCTCAAAAATGAAAAGAAACCATGAGGAGCATGAGGAGATTATAACCTGCCTGCCAATCGGGGTCAAGGCTCAGTTCGTATCTAAGTAACTGGAAATTGTGATGTTCTAACTTTAATTTAGTGTGAGCTGACCCCAAACCCTGCTGCCAACAAAGCTGTGTATTCATTTAGGGAGGACGATGTCTGTCATGAGTTTGCCCCCCAAAAAATCACTGCAGACTACATGACTCAGTCAGGCTGCTGCGAGGACAGATGCACCCACGTCTTTCGTGGAAGTTGCCTGTTATCAACGGACTGCATTCCAGTGACCACTTCAAGCAGGCCTTCTGTTAGTAGACACATTTCATGTCCAATAACTAGTGTTAAGTTTTGTTTTGTTATGCGTTTTCCCACCTGGCAGTCATTTGATGAATTGTACCAAAATGTCCTAGCTATCCTGCTGCCATAGCCTCCATATGTGAAATTTAACTTTATCAACAAGTTTGTAAAGCATTTTGAACAGAATCAGTGAGATTATTTATTCATTCTATATACCTAAACACCTGACTTTAATATGGAAATGTGTATTGTGTAGTCTGCTTCTAGGTAAGGCTTTAATTGTCCGCTGCTGTTTAATCCTACTTCAAGTGTATGAGATACCCCTCTGTTGCGCATGGCGCGGCTCTGGAGAGTCGACACAGAGCGAAAGAATGACACTGCCACTTTCCTAATATAGACATGCCAAACTGCCTGTCCCACCCCGGCCGGCCCCTCCTCCCACCCCCCTGCGGTCCTAAATAGTCCTATAATGAAACCAACACAATCCCTGCCTCTTTATTGTTAATGAAAGGATCATAAATTAACATCGCCCCCGTGTACAGTCTATATAAACACGCAACACACACACACACACACACACACACACAAAGGAACATAAGATTGTCAGTGGGAAGAGTGCTGGAGGAGGAAGAGGAGGGGGGGGGGGGGGGTTACAACGTGCTCCTTAAAGTAGCCCACAGCTGCCACGCACGACTCGCGATCTGAGCTGCCCACTGGGAAAGTGCACAGTCACAATGTAAGGGCTTTTCTTGTCTTGATGATTTCCACTTTTCCAGCAGTGCAGTAAAGAAGCTGACGCACCTTACAGTATCACCCACTGCATCACACACACTGATCACACTGATAAAACACACACACACACACACACACACACACACACACACACAACTCACCTCAGGTTTTGGGGTTTATCGCGCCTCGGGATTCTCCTGCCTGCCCCCTTCCCTGGACAGTCTCACGGTCCCTTGTCAATGTTCCCCGTTTATTCCTGCGTTAACCGACTCCCCGCGATCCGGTTGTCTGGAGTCGGTGCGGACTTGCTGAACAGGCGGACTGGAAAACTACGTGACGGAGAATGAGAGAAAGAGAGAGGGGAGAGTACCGGGAGAGAGAGGAGGGAGGGAGAGAGAGAGAGGGGAGGGTGTGTGCGCGCGAGGGGTGCGGAGGGAAGAAGGTGGGGAGGGGGGGGGGGGGGGTCGTCTATTTTGGAACGGACTCTGTCAGTGCAGGGCAATCTGTCGCGCGCCAGTGACAGGGCCCGCGCGCCCCCGGGGTCAGTGGTCACGGGTGACTGTGCCGTTTGCTATAGACGCCTATATGAAGAGGAATAGCGGAGCGTGCGACTGGGCACGGAAAGTTCTCATAACAGTTAATTTAATTATAAATGTCCCCACTCATGCTGCGTTCAAGTGCTGCTCGTTACTTCTGGAGAGTGGAAGTCGAAAATAAGAACAACACTGAACCAGTAGCAAAATATTTTTGATGGTTGTTTTAGTAATCAAGCTGCACAGAGCTGCTGTGCATCAGGCATCTAATAGTTATAATTTATTGTCCAAAAGTTGTTGTGTAGCCTAATTATTCTATTTACATAAAATGCCTAACATTAATATAAAATAATGAAATGCGAAATTGCTTCATTTGTTGACACGACTTCCCTGTCCGTTTCCCCCTCTAGATTTGCTCCCTAAATGCCTATATCGGCACCTCGGGTAGGCCCCTATCATAGAAAATTCCGAGTTTTACTAGTATTTACCTGAATTATTTAATTACAATATTTTTGACAGCACTTGAAGGCAACATCATAAGGTATCAGTCACTTAGCAACCACTTCATGGCTGCTGTTCAAGGCCTGCACTGGGGGAAGTATATTTAGTTATTCAATCATTGTCAGTATTGATTTAAAATAAGAGATTTGCTGAGCATTTGCATTCTGTCTTTTTAAATGCAATGGGTTTATCACTGCCATTTTATGAAAGTAAGCCACTCGTGCAGTTCTAAAAATCCCATAAAGCACAACATCTTGTGGCTTATTGCTTAATCAAAACTTGTCTTGTTTGCACTTCTTAAGTGTGAGCAGTGGTAGGCTCAGGGCATAAAGTATGACGGCCAAAACATCTTTATCCCATAGAGCCCCTTGCTGAATTTGTTGTTCCTCCATTCTTCCTGTGGAGGTCAGCAAACTGAGCACACACTCAACTCATCAAATTAACCCCAACTAAATGAATCAATTCACTGAGGGGAGAAGGGGCTAGATTATAAAAGTTCTTGTAAATTAACCATACAGATAAAAACTTAAATACTTGAAGCTGGCCAGTTTAAATGTGGTGAGTATTTTGCAATGGTGTTAGTGTTGAGATTTGTTATTTAGGATTTTCAAGGTGCTCTTGGAGATGGAGGGGAGGGGCTCGATGGTTGTCATGTTGGGTTGAGACTGGCTTGTGATGCAAGGCAAGATGAAAAAGAAAAAAAAACAAAAAAACATCATTCTAAACATAGCTAGTGTTGAGTGAGTCTCAAATTGTAACATGTTCGTCATCTTCTAAATATGTTTCAGTTGGAATTTCAACTGAAACATATTTCTGAAATTGGAATTCCAACTGAATTCCAATTTCAGTTGGAATTATAGTAGTCTATTTTCTGTGATTTCCATATAGTTGACAGCATTTTTGAAAATTTTTCCTGAACCTGTTTGGGTCTGTGTAAAAGTTTGTACTTTCACTGCCAAGTGCACAAATCGGGCCTTAGCCACTCACACAACAAATCTGTAAATGAATGAAATACATTACAATTCCTTACAATTTAATATATTATGATAGACTTCTCACCCAAAATTGTATAAATCTAAGAATTCAGTAATGAACAATACAAATAGCGTCATGACTATGGCAAGGGACTCATTGTCACTACCTAAACTAGAAGGGCACTCGGAGAGTGCAGACCTCCGCCAAGGTTTGTGCTATTACTGCTTGTTCCTGAGTCAGATCAGGATCCGCTCCAAAATTTAATGGTTTCTTCCTTGGCCCATGCTACACCCTTCCACGAAGTTTCATGAAAATCAGGCCAATAGTTTTTCCATAATCCTGCTAACAGACAAACAAACAAACAGCACCGAAAACATAACCTCCTTGGCGGAGGTAACAATTCACCATCTTGAGGACATAACACCCAGTTGGCTTCAAAAGTTTGACAAACTTGAGCATTGTGAATGTCAAACTTTCCAGTGTTTTGTTTCAAGAAAGAGCCACAATCTGTACTGGTAGATACCCAATCATCCACTGTTGTCTCTTGGTAGATTTCATATTGCCTCCAGTGGTGCGAAGCAGCTGCCAAAGGGGCCCAACATGACAAGAGCCCATATAGTGAGGTAGAAATAGGACGGCAACACTAGATGGTTCCCAGAACTGGCTGTGCTGACTGTAGAATCAGCAGCTGAAGTGTTTCTCTCAGTCTGTGAGCTGGTAGTTGCAGAATTGGCATCTGCTGTGGCTCTGATGGTCCTGAAACAAGAGCCCACATTCCCCACCGCATCTACAGCTACCAGCTCTACATCTGCTGAACAGCAGGAGGCGCTGTAGGAGGCGAGGATGACATTCTCCCCATCCGCTCCTACAGTGGTACTGGTGTCCAGAGTGCCATTTCCTTGTCGCATGCTGATGCGTTCAATGCCCGTCCCGTTACCGTCAGTGAGGTTGGCGGTGAGCTCCCATGTGGATTGGCTGCAGTCGTCAGAGCAGTTGGCTGTAACGCTAATCACCTGGCACACCGGGCGGATGATATCTGTCACCTTTAGATGGAGGGAGGAGAGAAAATATGTGTTTTGTCAAATAAAGTTTGTGCAGACCAAATTGAATCATTCTCCTTGCAGTGAGGTATATTAGAAAAGGAAAAGTTAATTAAAGTTTCTGAAGAATGAATACAGTTCATCATTCAATATTTATATAAATAGTTATTTTGTTCACCAAAGTTTCATCTATGCTATGATTAAATGATTAATGCCTGGATGAAACGCTGGTAGTAAATAAACATCATACACTCTAGTATCATTTGCTGAAAATTGTATGCTCCAGTAGTCAGCTCCTCACTGGGTCTGCTCTTTTTTCATTATTTTGTTTCATCTTGTTCCATAAATCATTTTAGAGTTGATGTCACTTTTTTCAAATGTTTGATCTCTCCTTTTAGAATGAAACTCAGATTTTTTGCATGCAAGGAAGCCCTGCCCCTGTTTTTTCTCAGAATGAAACTCTTAAAATCTACATTAATCTGCTCAGACTTTCAGTGCTGGCATAAGTAATCTGTGAAGAGTAGGTGTTACCTCGGTGACGATGGAGAAGCGCAGCACAGCGTAATTGGTGTCTGTGGCCCCTGGAGCCTCAGCCTCAATGGTCAGGGTGACATCGCTACCAGATGGGGTGTTCAGAGGCACTGTGAGGGTCACTGTACCGTTGGCACTGCCTCCAGTTTCTAGGAACAAGCTGGTTGGGGAAGTTGAGTCAAAACCTTGGTCACTGGTGGCCCGGATGGTGAAGTTTCCCCCCGTCCCGCTGGTCATCACAGAGAAGGGTACAGAGATGGAACTTCCTGGTTCTATGACATTGTTGGAATCAGCCTAAGGACAAAAAAAGACAAACTTATATTAAAATTAAATGACTTCAATGAAACTTAAACACATGGGTCACCTTTGGCACTTCCACCAGTTGCCAGAAAGTTTCCAGGACCTTAAATATGCATAATATATTTGTCTGTTGTTTGATCATCACTGCCTTGGTACTCACAGTAATAGTCAGATTGGAGGCTCTGAAGTTGGTGGAGGACTGTCTCTGGAAGCCGGCTGGTGAAGCCCCGATGACACTGTTGTTGTTGTCCTGTCCCTTCACAAGCACCACAAAATCCACTGACGGGATCCTGTCGACCCGGACTAAGAAGTCTCCGCCCCCCAGTGACTCCACTCTGCCGTTAACTTCGCCTGACCCCGACGACTCCACCAGAGCAACTTCTGTCACTGAGGCAGAGTCACTCCCCGTCACCGACACCAACAAGGTGCCATTAACACCTACAGTAAAAAAAAAACATGATTATTAACATGTGCGTCATTTTATCATCAGCTGTATTATCAAGCATTTTGATTTTATAGCCATAACGGTCTCTGTACCGGCTCTGGGACGAGTCTCAAGAACATCAAATAACTGATTAGGGTTGTGCGACAGCTCCACAAAATCAAACAGGAAGTCAATGGCATTCTGACCTGGAAGGAGAAAGTCATGATGCTAAAATAGTAAAGAGGATTCATGAAAACAGCTGAAAACAAAGAGAATTCAAATTTGTGAAAAGATTCAGATTAAAACCAGGATGAAGTTATGTCCTGTCATTCAACAGTTATCCCAAACAAATTCAACAAAAAGCAAAGCTATTTTAAGCCAGTTCATTCTCTCAACCTCAATTTATCCGGCTTGGTCTTCTTGATAATTACATTGTTGGTCTATGCATAGCTAATAATGATAGATAAGTGGTCTCTTTGATATTTGAATAATAAATAGGTGTGATTACTACATGAATATGCTATGTAAATGTAATTGTTACAATCTGACAAGGTAATGTCAGCAGTGATAAACTATTACTCTGAGTTTAAAGACAAAATAACTTTGATTTGAAAGTAATGGAAAGATAGAAATCATTCAATATAAAATGATTTTCAAATGGTTCTTTATTTTAATCTTCCCTCAAAGAGAAGCATATGTGGTGTTTCTGACCTGTGACCTTCAGAGTGTACGGCTCGGTTGACACCACTCTGATTTCCCATAATCCCACTTGCTTGTCTAGCCGCACAGTTTGGAAGTTCCCCACAGACTGGATGGTTCCCAGTACACCGGTCTTGTCCAGACTGCTCTGCGATGCACCTGTGAACAGAAATGTGTCCAGCGCAATAAAGATATCACATATGTAAGAAATATTTAAACTTAGATTACACAAAGTATAACAGTGTCTTCATAATGCTACTAACAATACCCAAATTATCCCAATTACAGAATGGGTAAATGTGTGATTATGTGGGGGGTTAATACTCACATGAGTAACAAATTAACTTCTCATACTAAATTAGAGGATGTCTTTCGCCTATGCCATTTTATCCCTATTTTAATTAAAATTAATACTTACTCTGTGGGTTTTTGACCAGAAAGTGTTGGGCAAGTGAACATGACATGCTCTCCCTCCCTTAACAATTACTGCTGAGATCCCATTGAGCAAGGCACTTAACAACTGCTTACTGGCCTACAGCAGACAACTGTGGTAGCACAGAGCTGTGTGTGTGTGTGTGTGTGTGTGTGTGTGTGTGTGTGTGTGTGTGTGTGTGTGTGTGTGTGTGTGTAAACCTCATTTTCCCTGCATCTACCAACCCCATGCTGTCGCTGTAAATAAAAATTAGTCAGCTTTCCTGGCTTAACTTAAGTCAAAAAATCAGGGATGCAAAATGCCCAATGCAAAATTTCCAGATGCTGTGACATCAAGTGAAAACTAAGGATTGATTATTTTTCTCAAAGTAGGTTTACCTGAAGGGCTGATGAGAGTGAAGGAGAGGGAACGTCCTATGATGTAAATGATTAGGTTTCTTACTGACTCGTCTACTGAGAAGGTGAAATTATCCGGCCTTCCTGGTGTCCTGGCCGCCTGCAGCAGAGTCACCTGGGAGAAACACAGAGGAAGATCGGACTCTTTCACTGTATTCTGAAGCTAGAAAGACAGGGAGCATGTGGAAGTCAAAGCATAAGTGGGATTTGAACGGGTGCTGTGGGTGCCTGACACCCACGGCACAACAATGTAGAGAATCCCTTTGAATGCAGTAATATTGGTAAAAAATGACTCACAAGGTAAATAAGCATATTATGAACAATCAACCACTATTTTCCATCACCAATTAATTCTTATAACCTTTATCAACACACATTGTTGACAATTTTGCAAAGTATAAGAATTTGTAGGCTTAGTGGAATATGGCAGATTTGGAAAAAAAAATGTTGATGTTGTTGCTGTGATATTTAGGCACTTACATGACTTAATGTGAATTGGCAGCCTAAATAAATACCAAATTCTGCCAAATTTCAGCTAAACACTGCATTTTCATAATCGTAATTAATTTTAATTTTAATTTCAGTATGCTGGTAAGTTATTATTTTACACCTGCCAAATGTATATGAAGTATGTATATGGCCTAGTATAGGATGTATATGATGTATATAATGGTATGTAAAGCCTGACATGACTGTGATAAAGGGCTATATAAATAAACTAGACACCTATAACATGTAGTCCATGGGCCAAAGCCCAAAATTTCACTTGTCGGTACCACTCAAGGTGGCAAAATCTAGTTAAAAATTTTGAAAAGGTACATGTCCATAGATGATATTTTGGTATGATAACCATTGCTGAATGGTAGCTTTGTCACAGTAATCAGCTCATGAAGTTAACCACCCCCTACAATAAATTGGATTGTAGGCGCTGATACATATCCTATTTTAGGCTCATTTTCAGGACCTTTAGTCAGGTTTTATGAGAATATGTTTGATATCATTTTAAAGGGTAGCTTCTTAGCTTTCATTCAAGCCCACTTGTGAGTCTGTCTGACAAATAAAGAGGTCACATGGGCTCTTCAAAGTGTCAATGACATTCATTTTTCCACAATTTTCGCCTAAACTATAGTCTTTATTTGAGCACTGTGACATCTAGGAACATCACAGACACAAACATCAAAAACTGGAATACTCACAGAACTGTAAGGATTCAGAAAAGGTATAATCTACCCATACTATCCCATCGTGAGGGGTGATTTTGAGCCTTAAAGTAGAAGAATGACTTCTCGAGGGAAATCTTATGTTCTTGATTGTGAGTAGTATTGTGAATTGTGAATGATTGTATTGTGAACTGGCCATAGCACATAGGCCTTCTATTTAATGACACATACTACTCTTCAGACAATTCCCTAAAGAATTTCAATGTTCAATAATTTACTGCCATTTCACCAAGAGGTTGCTAGGAATTTGTCTTAATGTGCTCTGGACTAGTGATTCTCAACCTTTTGTCTCTCGGACCCAAAGCTGAGAATATTTGAATTGCTAGATATGATTTTTTGGAACCCCCTCAAGGACACCTGGTGGTCCCCGGACCCCACTCGGAGAACCACTGCTTTGGACAAGATATACACTAAACAACCCTGTTCTATTTCACACAGGCTTCACCCTCTAACGGGGCTTTATTTGCTCAACCACTCATCTAGTCACCTCAGCGCACTGAAAATGAGTAATGTGATGGAGGTGTCATTGTATCGTGAACTGGCCATAGCACATGCCTCAGGCCTTCTACTTATAATGCCACAGACTACTCTTCAGACAATTTCATAAACAATTTTAAGATTCAGAGCTCTATTGGCTTAGGGGACTAAGTCTGATGACTTCAATCCCTTCCCTGCACCAACACGTTAACAACATACTGTATCACCAGCCTGAATTGACTGTAAACACCTTGGTCAGCGAGGGGGGGCGGACCAACACTACACTCCTACGTGTTAGCACTTGAGTCACCTAGCGCCGGACGACTCGGGGATGGTCTCAACAGTGCCCCAGTATGTTAAGACTTCAGCACAACAGGTCTCTCACTCACAGGTCTTGGGTTCCAGTTCCTTGTCCTGAACACTGACCCTGAGAGACCCAGACACATCCAACAGATAAAATCTGATAAATGGACAGGGTGTCAACCACAGCCACACTCCTTATAGAACGTGTGGCTGTAGGAGGCTCCCTCCAACGCATACGCCTGAGAAATGCCGTCGCAGAGCCAATGGGCCAGCCCCTATTTTCACAGGGGCTTGCCAGCCACCCTGTGTGCATAGCACACAAACAACTGTTGTGTGCACCTGCACATTCCACATAACATGCCAATGCATTTACTGGACATAAGCAATGCAACCTCTCCATCCTCTCCCCTTCATGAGAAGTGGGATAAAATGCATCCAGCTGAATCATCCAAGACCTAAATTTACTCCTAATGTTCTTGGGCACAAGGATGGATTCTCTGAGTCTGTGGCGCCACTCAGGTATCCAAGTATCAGCATACAGCTGGGGTGGACCAAAAGAGCACACAAATCACACACCCTCTTAGCCGAAGTCAAAGCAAGCAGCAACGTGACCTTGACTGACAACAACTTATCAGAGGTCTGCCCAGTGGGCTTGAAAGGACCTCGAGGACCACGGGCAACTCCAACTGGGGGGCAGCGGAATGCATCACCGGGTGTTTCCTCCTAGCCCCTTCCTAACGTTTCAGGAGAGGGTGGCCAAAAACCGACCTCTCTCCAAGCCCCTCATCGCTGATGCATAAACCTTAATGGTAGAAAGCGCCAGTCTCTTCAGTAGGAGCTGGAGGAAAGAGACCAATTGAGCTAGTCAATGGATCAATGTCCCCACACCATTTCCTGCATTTTCTTGCCTTGTAGCCAGTAGTCCAGGTCGCTTCTGGCTATTCGGGGTATGGTTACCAGGTGTTGTTTGTGCCATCGTGGGTCCGAACTCAGTCTGGCAAACCACCTCTACAGGCGTCTCATGTGCAGCACCATTGGAACCAAATGGTGAGCTGCTGAGAAGAGACCAAGAAGGTGCATTACAGTAAGTACTGTCATGAACCTGTCATGCTGCACCATTGAACTGACTCCGCAATAGCTGTCTGTCTGAGTTCTGACAGACAAGCTCTCAGGATGGACGAGTCAAGCTGCAGGCCCAAAAACAGTGTCTGCTGGCACGGTTGAGGTACGCTGTTCTTCCAGTTGACCGTAAAGCCTAATGTCCTAGGGTCCTGCACCAATTGGATCATGTGAGACATGGCCCATTCTTTGGACCAGGCCATGAGGATTAGGTCATCTAGATATAAAGAGACCCGTATTCCCGACGGCACAGCGATTGAAGTGCTGTATCCACACAAGTGGAAAAGATACGGGGGACTAGGGAATAGCCAATGGTAGTCTGCTGTGCACATTCGGAATTCGGAATGTCCTCTGTGTGATGTACACGTTGAGTGAGCGGAGATCCAGAGTACAGACCACTTTCCTGTCCTGCTGAGGAACTACAGGAATAGTGTCTTTCTGTAACAGTTCCTGGACTTCCCTGAACAGGGTGTCCACGTCCTCTGGCAAGGTCATGACAGACTCTCTCATTCCTGTGAACGAGGTGGGATGCTACGAAACTGGAGTGCATAACCCAATCTAAGCATCCTGTCCATCCATTCTGTCAAAACAAAGTGGCTCCGCTATTTGTGATAAAACTCTGTCAGGGGTTGGGTGGCAAGCTGTGGAGTGGAGGCTATAAAGCTTTTATATACAACCTCGGCCCTCTTTGCCATCAGTCTGGTGAGGTTGTTCATCTGTCCCAGTAAGCGGGACACCAGATACAACTCTTGTGGTCTTGCTTGTTGGTAGCTGCGACAGGAACACACAGTTTGCTGCCGTTGCCGACTGGGCCTGCCAGGTAGAAAATTTTAGCAGGGGGAGCAGGCTTCCTGCTTCCCGACCAGCCAGCAGAACCAGGTGAAAAGTGGGCAGCCAGCATGTCGTCCAGTGGAGGATGCCATGACGCAAAACGTCCTATTTCCTTTTCACTCTGGTGTAGTCGGAGAAGCCGGAGACAGAAGCCACGATGCCTCCACACACTTCCAAGTTTCATCCAGCATGGGGGCGCCAAAAATCGGCCTTGTATCGGCCGCGTCTGTGGGATGGGTTCATCCACCATATCCGGATGGGGGCAAGCCAATGCTAGTGGATCTGTGACCGGGGCAGAGGGGCAGGGATCGGCAGAGCCGCCACCACATTCTGCCTCACCGTCGGTGCAGCGGAGCTGGATCTCGGGAGAACACTGGTAGCACTGGAAGTGCTTCCATTATTGCTGGCACCGCACAAAAGACAGAGCCCACCAGTCAATGCACTCCGCCAGGTCAGCTACCCCATCTGCAGCTTGTTCAGGCCAAGGCAATCGAAGCATTCCACAGCAGCGACCAGACTGGGGCATGTTGGACAGTATTTTATCAATCAATGGCATCCAAGGCAACGTTGTTCGTCAGAGTACTGATGAAAAGTGGATGCTGAGTAATGAGCTGCTCACCTTATATAGGGTGAGGCCTCGCAGAGTTGACTAGGCTCATCCTGATTGGCTGAGTGTATGTGTGCATATTTTCAGTGCGCTGAGGTGACTAGATGAGTGGTTGAGCCAATAAAGCCCTGTTAGAGGGCGAAGCCTGTGTGAAATAGAACAGGGTTGTTTAGTGTATGTCTTGTCCAGGGCAGTGGTTCTCTGAGTGGGGTCCGGGGACCACCAGGGGTCCTTGAGGGGGTCCCAGGGGGTCCTCAGCAAACTGATGAATTGTTGTGAATTAAACTTCACCATTATTTAATTTACAAGAAGTTAACACAATTAGAGAATGTAGGAGAATGACTGTTTTGATCATAGTTTCACTGTTATCTCTCTACCTGCATTATAGTCATGGAATTCTGGACAAAAAATCATATCTAGCAATTAAAATCTTCTCAGCTTTGGGTCCAAGAGGCAAAATCTCATCAAATGGGGGTCCATGGCTCTAATGTGGACTAAATTAGGGGTCCTTGATATAAAAAAGGTTGAGAATCACTAGTCCTGGGCACATTAAAACAAATTCCTAGCAACCTCTTGGTGAAATGGCAGTAAATTATTGAACATTGAAATTCTTTAGGGAATTGTCTGAAGAGTAGTATGTGTCATTAAATAGAAGGCCTATGTGCTATGGCCAGTTCACAATACAATCATTCACAATTCACAATACTACTCACAATCAAGAACATAAGATTTCCCTCGAGAAGTCATTCTTCTACTTTAAGACCCAAAATCACCCCTCACGATGGGATAGTATGGGTAGATTATACCTTTTCTGAATCCTTACAGTCCTGTGAGTATTCCAGTTTTTGATGTTTGTGTCTGTGATGTTCCTAGATGTCACAGTGCTCAAATAAAGACTATAGTTTAGGCGAAAATTGTGGAAAAATGAATGTCACTGACACTTTGAAGAGCCCATGTGATCTCTTTATTTGTCAGACAGACTCACAAGTGGGTGAAAGAATGGTGAATGAAAGCTAAGAAGCTACCCTTTAAAATGATATCAAACATATTCTCATAAAACCTGACTAAAGGTCCTGAAAATGAGCCTAAAATAGGATATGCATCAGCGCCTACAATCCAATTTATTGTAGGGGGTGGTTAACTTCATGAGCTGATTACTGTGACAAAGCTACCATTCAGCAATGGTTATCATACCAAAATATCATCTATGGACATGTACCTTTTCAAAATTTTTAACTAGATTTTGCCACCTTGAGTGGTACCGAAATCTGGTCTGGCCCATGGACTAATGGTTGGGAAGACAGAGATCTTAAAGGATAAGGCTGGTGTTTTTTAATGCATTGCTTACCGTCAACAAATCCTATGAAAATAACAAAATCAGCAATTATTTTGTTTTGCCAACAAGTCTCATCCATGTAGCCGGTGCCCAATGAAGCCATGTCCCAGCAGCCATAGAACTCCATTGTATTAAAAAAACAATTAAAAACACGTCAAAGAGCCATGCTGCTGCTCTGGGCAGCATATCTCATCATCACGATGCACCGGGCCAGCCGACTTTTTCCTCAAACAACTTAATAAGCCGGCTGTAAACACGTTTGCGATCTCAGGAAAGTAGTTCCGTAGCACCGAAAATAGTCCCCGGCGTAATGAAGAATTTGTACCCATTTGAATTTGATTTGGTAATAACTATAACAGCCTGACTTTTCGTGGTAACAGTTAACGATTTCTAAAATTGAAACTATGTCTTTATGAGCTGTATTTCAAGGTTTTTAGCTTACAATTGGAGCCAATTACTTCCGGGTTTATGGCTAAAAACGGTACGTGGGAAGTCAGAAAGTAACGGGAGTAGAGCAAACGCATTGTTGATTTTGTTATTTTCATAGGATTTGTTGACGGTAAGCAATGTATTAAAAAACCTTATCCTTTAACTATAGCTTGCACCCATATTCCTGAAAGGCTTTAGGAATATGGGTGCAATGGCAAAGCTCCGCCCCTGAGTCAGAGGTGATGATTTGTACCAGGGAGGAGCTGGAGGACTCTCTGATGATGCTGGTGGCCACAGACAGCTCACTCTTAGTCACTTCTATAGCCTGTCCACCTGAAGCCTGGGCCAGGTCCCTGTACAGCTGGGCGTCTGACGCTGTTATCCGGCTGCGGTGCTGGCTATCTCTCTGTCTCCGCCGGTGGAGCCCCAAAACGTCGGTAAGCATGAAGTTCACCTGCAGGGCCAATCCAGACAAAGTGAATGAAATTAAAATCTACTAACAAAGTCACACGGGGGTTTATCTTTTGATTCCTACTACGCTACTCACCACTGTGTTGGTTCGCTCCATCAGTGCGATCACTGTGCTTTTCAGCTGTTTGTCTTTGGCAGGAGCATCAGTGAAGAGGAAGATCTCAGAACTATGAGGAGCGCCAGTTAAAGCCAGCTGCATGGAGACACAATATAATGAGAGAGGATGGACAACTTTAGGTTTTACCTGACCTTAAATAACCTGCATACTGCTGCACAGTACCTGAAGTGCTGAAAGACTCGGCTCAGGGAAATTCCCACCACCGGCCGGTTCCAGTGTGTTGATCTGATCCTTGAAGACCTTTGCATCTGTGGTCCTCATCAGTGGTCCAAAGTCTGAAGCGGGGGAAATTACAAAGTAAAAAAAAGTCTTTGTTTTTGTTACTTTGTGCTGTGGGTATTATACCCACTACCTGGATCCCTGAAGGGGACGAGGATATAGAGCGAGGGCTCGTCCGCTGTTCCTATCTTGCTGTCAATTAGGAAGGAGGTCAAGCTTTTCACCACATCGATGTCGCCACGCATACTTCTTGTGGTGTCAATCACAAAACAAAGAGCTTTATTGGATCCCTTGGAGATCCCCATCAACCTGATGGTGGGAAAGGGGGAGAGAGAGAAAGAGGAAAAAAAGAAATGAAAATCAGAGTAATAACCTTGCACTTTACAGTCCATTAGTCACTGTAATGTACTCTTTGGGTTTCATACTGTAGGAAGTCTCTGTCACCAGCAGCCCCTTGAATGTCCTCCAGCAGCTCCCTGGTTGCAGCTATAGCTGTATTTGCTGCTTCAGTGTGCAGATGCCCATGACTGGAGCTCTTAGAGTCCTTGTTGATTCCACCTTTAGGCTCTTTCCAACTTGTCTGATCAATGAAGCCTCCATGACTGCATTTTCCTATTAAACATTATAGGCAATGAGGCACGATATATACTCATTTCTCTCTCTGCAAAATGTCAGAACTACTTTCTATTTTGTTGTCGGTTCTCAGCCATGTGTCATCGAGGCCCAAGATATGCAGGTTTTCATTCCAACTAATCGCTAAACCAATTGATTTTACTGATTTGTAGAACCAGAGAGAGGGAGCTAATCAGAGAAATCAATAGTCTTTGGTTGGAATGAAAACCTGTATACTCTTGGGTTTCAATGGCAGTTTTACAGTTTGCTCCAAGCATATATTTTCTGCTTGAAGCTTGATTTCACTTAAATCTTTGCTTAATCATTACAATGCCATGGTTTCATATCTTGCAATCAAATCTCCAGTCATTAATGGAGTGAAAGTGTTTGAACGTGAATGATAGAGAGTGATTTACCTTTTGGTTTGGTTGAGATAAAAGGCACAATGCCAAAATATCCTGAGGTCAGTAAATTCTCCTGCAGGATATCTTGCAGGATGTTGTTCCTGCAGTCATTTCCATCACAGCTGCGACAGGTCGCCCTGCTTTCACCTGTAGAAAAATAGTTCCACAAGATATTTTGCCTCTGTTTTGTTCTGTGAAGTTATTTCTCCACTGTCACACCAAATCTCCTACATTCAGTATCACTGATTGTATTTTGTATTTTGATTGTATTGTATTTTGTCAGCGTAAATAAACACAGATGCCTACCTGCTATGTTGCCGATGCTGGAGTCTGATCTGATTAGATTGGAGTTTGGAAGTTTGTTTCCCAGCTCCATCCAGTTACTGTGACTGTAGAAATCCTTCACATTGACAAAGGAACCCAAGTCAAATATTTATAACATTAAAGCCTAATAATCCATATAGTTTCTTTGAATCCCTTGATCAATAACAATACCTGTAAAGGGTGTAAAATTTCCCCCAGCTTCTGCCTGGCTGCCTCATAATTCCCTCTCCTGTTGCTGGCTTTGACAGCTGATATTCCATCTGTGATGATTTTCCTTCCTTCTGTAAACTTCTCATTGTCAAAGTGAAAGCCTGGATTGAGAGCGTAACGGATGTCCACTCGTCTGTTCCTCTGTTTGATGAATTTAATGACTTGGCGGAAGCTCTTTGATGATCCTGATGAGGAGCAGGCTGCAGCAACAGCTTCAGCAGTCAAGTCCTGTGGTTACACACACACACACATAATTTTAATATATTGTTTTTGCCATCAAGGTTGGAGGTAACAAGTGGCTTTCTTTGTGTACAAATTCTGTGGCTCTCCATAAGCAACAACAAGCAAAAATGGGTGAACTGTGGGGCCATTCGCAGTGAAAGGTGAGTCAGCAAAGAAGACAAAAGTAATCTGGCTTTACTTTGTTTGTGCTCTTTATTTTGTAATTTCCAAATTTTACAATTAAAATAATCTAGTTTGAACAATGTACAACAATGTGGTCATTTTAGAATTGGGAAAGATCATATCTAACAATGTTCTCTTTTCCAAAAAGTAACTTTTACTCTGAGTACATTTTAAATGAGCCACTTTTTACTTTTACTTCAGTAGATCTTTACACCAGTACTTCTAATTAAGTAAAATATCAGCAAAATAACAATAGTTCTGGTTGAGTAGGACATTTTTGTACTCTTTCCACCACACACACATATGAGCAAAAGATCCATGAATTATCAAAAGTTCACAAGACTGAATCCAAGTTAAATTCTTGCCTGTAAATTAAAGCGTGCCCCCTCAGCCTGAGCCAGCTTACGGCACACCTGGACAGTGGCATTTAAGATGGCCTTCTCAGTGATCTCCAGGTGATTCAGGGAGTCTCCTGGCAAGATCCCAAACCCCAGAGCTCCAGTCTGCAGGAGCAGGAGGCACAGTGCAGCCAAACCTGAAGGCAGCATCACTCCTCAACCTGTCTGACAGTCTGAGAGAGAAACAGAAATATTTATTTATATTACATCAATGCCAATTTCACACTGAGATTTCAGAAAGAAAAAAACACAAACGAAAGTTACTCCTACCGTTCAAATTTTTCACATGATCTGATAGTTAACAATAAAGGCTCAGCAGTTTAGCCAAATATAGTAGAATCTCTACTCTTCTATCCATCTACAGTCTATTCTTGTCTTTCTTGTAATTTTTCAAGCCAACACCTTTTTTCAAGCAGGTGGCAAGACTTGTAAGGCATAATATGAGAAAATAATTATCTGATTAATAGCCTACATCATTTCTCAATTTACAGTGAGGTCCATGAGTATTCGGACAGAGAAACATTACTTTGTTACTCTAGTTACTTCAAATGTGAAGTGCAGATTGTCATTTGATGGTATTTTCAAACATTTAACATGAACAGTTAAAGAAATACACTCCTTTGTGCCTTCTTTTTTGACAATCCAGTTTTGTGTCATCATGTTCCTGCCACAAAACGTAAATTGACATGAAAAACTTCAATGGTTGCTTCTTCCTACCAATTTCCCCAATAGGGAAATTGGTAGGAGGAGACAACAATTACTTTTCCTAACTAGAAGGAAGAGAAGGTGGAGCCAAAATATCAAACAATATGTCATTGTCGAAGTACTTACGGACCTTATTCAATCTTTTTTCTCTGTTCATAATAAATCTTTGTCCACAGAGTGAGAATACTGCACCTCCGGTCCGTCACGTCCCTTGACGAGCCGCTTCATGTGAAGACACCTGCTTCCTATCAACACTGAGGAGCTGCTGCCTTGATGCACTGGCCTGGTTGAACAGTTGGTGCTTAAGGAACAGGTTCACAGCACCCATCACACAATGGCATATAGATCACTATTGTGTGTTCATATACTCAGGGGAGAAAGGTGTAAGCTGAGCCACTAGGATACTGTCTGTGCATTTGTCTGGAGAGAGAAATAATCTGATGTCATTACAAAAGTGTCAACTTATGTATTTGGGGAAATTATACTGAATAATAAATAAGTGGCAAAAAGCTCAGTAAGAGTAACCCATTGTAAATGTTTAAATGTCTTCACAATTCATTTAACTATACCTATATTTGAGATGAAATTGACAAATTTGTTTTAATTTCAAGATGTAGGATGTGGATCAATTTACCTACAGGCCCAACTTACCATACTCTTGACCACAGTTTTCCACAATGGTTTGACAGTTTGACTGGTAAAGGCAACACAACAAGGGTTTAGCTGTTGAGTGACATTAGTGCTTTCAGCAGTTGATCATTCATATTCAGCCTCCTCAGCTGTAGCCTTGGTGATCTGGAGGCTTTGACAATGTGGTGGTGGGTTTGACAATCTGCTCATCTGTAGATATTTTTGTCCAACATCACTATACTGAAAATGTAAGGAAGTGATACTGATTTCCAGGTTTGACTGAGGAGATATTGAGAAAATAACCACATATTAGAATGAAAAACACCCACAATGCTGTATAATGTGTTGTGAAGGTAATATTAACCAATCGTGAATCAAGGTGCTGGTAGATGCAGTCAGTCAGTCTTTGAGGCTTCAGTGTGAATGTACTACTACTTTGACATTGCCATGTAGCATGTTGAAACTTAACATATACTGCAGTGTACAGTATGGTTAGTATACTGTAAGGTACACACAAACGCTTTCCAGTATACACAATCTCAACAGACAGAACTGTCCTTACTACCTGTCCTGCATACAGTGTATGGAGGGGAAAAAACTACTGAATTGTTACTTTTTTACACATTTTCTTTTAAATTGGTCCCAAAGAAGAGTAAGAGGTTGATTTGATGAATCAACTGTAATGTATTATTCTCATTTCACGGATGCACACAGACCCACAACAAAACCACCAGGCTCAATAACCTCCGTTCTTTAATGGTCACAGTTGAAGCACATGATATAAAAGAATATTTACATTGATAGTTTAAAATGAAAAAAACGTTTTATCACAATACACACACACGCAAAACAGTTGCTACTGACTAAGCATGCTCCCCAAAAGTAGCAACCGTACATTAAAAAAATGAAACAAACGCCACATTAAAATTAAAAGGGGAGTAAAGTGCATGTTCGACAGACCTCCCTGTACAGAAATTTTGATAAACTGCAGAGAAGCTGCACTTGCCAGTCACAGGCACACCCCTAATGTGTACAAAAGAGACAAAGATCAGTTAAAAATGTACACATCCACATGGGGAAGTTGTGCTACACAGTCGCACTCACACATGGACACGAGCCAGATATAAAAACATATACAGATCCTAAAATGTTTACACTCACAATATAGACCTTTCCAAAAAAAAAAAAAAAAGACATTACATCCCCGAAAGAACACATCAGAAAACGCAGAAACATACTTCAACTCCCAATTCCCCACCTACCCTTTCTCACACTCACACACACACACACAAAATTCTCTAGTTTGAGTGGCATCAAAACTGTCATAGACTTGAGAGAGATGTGCTTACTTCAGTTTATTGAGTAGTGAAATTGATTGCTTCTGATGGCGTCGGACATTCCAGGAATCCAGGGCCTGTGCTGATCAGATCTGGTTCAGGCCAACTGAGGTATTGTGTAGTGGACAGTCAAAAAAATAAGTAAAAAACATACAAACAAAACAAAACCAACATGCCTCTTCTCTTTGCATTTTGTGTCTTTTGTTTCAATGGACTACAAATGTACAACTGGCCTACTGACCAGAATGCACAACCGTATTCATTTGATGTTCATTTCACAACAGCCTTGCTATAGGAGTTCGATATCATTCAGTTCCTTCAAATCTGCAGAAATCTAATGATTTAAGGACAATTTCACTCATCCACAGACCTGCCGACAGACTCTGAGAACACTGATCTGTGATAGCTGTGGTTCAAACGGAGCTCTTGTTAGAAACACTACTGCAAGTAGCAAGACCCACATCTGAAATCAGTCTCAAGTCAGGAGATCCATACTTCAGGTCAAGTCCTCAGGTTCAGATTCAAGTGGAGTCTTGAATAAGAATTGATGTTGATTTGTAAAAAATATATATAGTTTCTAAGAAACTCTGCCATAATATAACCCTCCAAATGACTCCACGTTTTGGTCATTTGTCTTATTAAGAAACCTTATCGGTGAACTGAAATTGGTGAATGAATTCATCTGTCAGATTGTACCAGGAGAAAACTTATATTGTTTCCTAGACAGCAACCCAGCAAATATCAAGTGTCTTTTACAGCAGTGAGGTTAAGTGAGATGAAATACAGAAAGAGGTCTGAAAACAGAGGCTACATTCCACCTAGAATCAGATCAAACATTTGAATCCACTAACAGCGTTCAAGTAAACATCAAGTTGGTAACGAGAAAACTAGCAATATTATTATTGAAGACTAGAGACAACTAGCTACCCATATGGAGTTGGATGATTGTTTTGTGACTTCTTGTGGAAGTGTTTATACCACAGTTTTTTTCAAAGCCTAGTTTTAGTTTTTTAGTAGGTTTAATTTCAATAAACTCCTGGAACCTTCATAGACTCACTGTCACTATTTTCTTTGCAGCAAGACAGCTGTCTCATATCATGCTGTCTCATCATTTCACAGAGGCTCTTGGCAGATCTGCAGGTGAATACTTTGTACAGAAACTACTAAACTTATCCTTTAAGGCAAGAGACAGTGGTTTGTTTTGCTGAATAAATCCAACATATGCACTTAATTTCCATCTCTCACAGGTGCACTTGATGTCTCTCTCTCCCTCTCTCACACACACACACACGCATACACACACACACACACACAAGGGTTACATGGTGTGGTAGAGGGTGCTGACAGTCCTTTTCTTCAGCCGCCTCAGAGGGTGGGTCCTGCCATACTGCTGCCTCGTGGTCACGGAGATCAGCTCAGGCAGCTGCAGAGAGCCTTGGCCGGAGTCGACAAGGTTCTCTCTCGGTTGACTCCGACTGGATGGCGGAGAGAGTCCCGATGAGGTTTTTGCAGCTTCACAGAGCCTCTCCGCCCCGACCCCGAGGGCGTCGGGCTGGCTGGCTGAGGAAGGAGAGCTGTGGACCCGCTGCTTCTTGGACTCGTCACTTGCTGTGTGGACCGCGGGTTCTGCTGACGGGGCTACGGAGGCGCGGCTCAGCTCCCACTCACTCAGGTCGTTGGCTAGCAGCTCCAGGCAGCCCAGCTTGGCCAGCGAGGCTGAGCGCTTCATCAGGGACGGAGGGGTCAGTCCTGCCTGGCGAAGTCTGGCCTCCACCTCCCTGACTCTCTGCTGGACAGACTGGCCTCTCTTCTGCGTGGCCACGGCTCCCTGCCCCCAAACCTGGTCCACACACCTGGCCTTGCCGGCTCCGCCCGCGCTCACCTGCTGCAGGAAGGCTCCCAGCTCACACAGAGTCTCCCACGTCTCCCTCATGATGATGTCACCATGAGGTCCCTCAGGGCAGTCCCAGTCCGTGCTGGACTCGAGCTCCGTCACGCCCTCCAAACACAGGAAGTCGACGGAGGAAAACGGAGCGAAGGAAGAATGGACAGATGGGTGAAAGGAAGAAGAGGTAGAGACAGATTTAGTGTCAGCAGGCTGGAGTTTCTGTGTTTTTGTGCTTCTGTCTTCACAGACAAGTTCCGTCACCTCAACTACATCACTACTCTCTTCTTCCATTGGACAACATTTCCCACAATCCTCCTCTTGCTCTTCCTGTTCAGTGCTAACTACTGACCCCTGCAAGCAAAGTGGTTCATCCTGGGGATTACATATTGTTGCTGGGTTAGAGGCCGCAAGGGAGTCTTCTCTGGAGTGTGGGTAGAACTGTGAGCGCCGCTGAGACCCAGAGGAGCTGACGGAGAGGGAGGGGGGAGATGAGGAAGGTGATGGAGAGTCATGCTCCTGTTTCATTCGCTGCTCCAGCTGTCGTGTGACGCGCCGCACGGAGCCCCTTGTCCAATCACTGGAGAGAGGCGCAGGAATCTCCTCCTCCTCTTTGTTCCTCACTTCTTCTTTTACATTCTCAGCTTCCTCCTGTGATAAAACAACTCTCTCCTCTATTTCCTGCTTTGACTTCCTCACTTCCTGGTCCTGGGTGCCCTGAGGCTCTGGTTGGCTGAGAGGGCCAAGAGGAGGGGCCACTGTGTGCGCCATGGGTTTCAGTCCTGTGACCTGCACAGGGGCTGCAATCTCCTAAGAAGGTACAAGAGAGAAAGATGATTCAGTTTAAATGTTAATTTCACTCACATGGGGGCAATTATGAATAGCATTATAAAAATGTCTGATGTCATTATCCTAATGATGAAGGCTTTACGCCAAAACATGTTCTGATGAAGCAAAAAACTGAGACCAAGTCTATCTGACGATATTTTGATATTGGATATTTTGCCGCTGTGTCTTGTTTTTCACGGCTTTTTAATCTAATTTCAAAGTATCAGCTTATTCGCACAGTAATCGATGTCTGGGGTAATAACCAACTAACTCGTCTAAAATTGATTCAGTGGCAGGTACCCTTGCTTGCAGTTTCCCATCTTAATGCCACTGGGTGGCGTTCTTGAACTCAAGAATTCAAAAACTAAACTACTGGCACACATTCATCTTTTAGAACCACATTCAATTTCTGCGCATTGCTCACAGCAATACATTTCTAAATATGCATACAGAATAAATTTGGACCCTCTCTGCCATATTAAATTAGCCTTCTTACATAAGCAGTAGCCTTACCTTTTTCCTCTCCTCTTCCTCCTTGCTTCCTTCACTAGTGGAGTCCTCCTGAGGCAGTGGTTGCTGGTCCTTGTTAGATCCCCTAAGCTGGGGCGACTGCTGCACTGCCTGCGCAGCAGCACAGTGAGTCTTACCATCTTGAGTCAGACCCTGGAACTTTTCCCTGGCACTGAAGAAGTTGATGTGGTCCGTACTGCGGGTGAATGACACCTCGAGGTCTTGTGGAATGGCACTGGGGTCGTTGATAAAATCACTAGTGGAGGGCGGATGGGCTGCTAAACTGTCCAAAGACAACCCACATGACTGTTGGTCACAGTCTAGTTTCTTGTCAGGCACTGGTGCAGACAGACCCTGGGGTCCAGCCTGTTGTGTGCTTGCTGTTGGGGTCCTCACGGACTCAGGCACTGACACTGGCATCTGTGGCTGGTGGCTGGGTTTTACCACAGGCAGAGAGCAGGACAGCTCCTGTGGTCTGATTAGCTCGTCTGTGCAGGCTGGAGTCGGAGTCGGAGTCGGGGACGGGGCAGGGGAGAGGGGGAGATGGTGGAGGGACGGGGGTGGGTGAGGCTGACCCACCAAAACACTCTCCGCAACAGTCACCGCGGAGATGTCGGTCTTACGAGCCTCAGGCACCACAGTGGCGGCCCTCGGTCGGGGCAGAGGAGGTGAGGACGGGTCTTCCTCAGAGTCACACAGGCCGTTGGAGAGAGGAGGAGATAAGGGAGACGCAGATGCAGCCGTGGGGTCGGGACAAGGGGCGTCCAGCTGGCTGAGCTCCCCCTGGATCTGGGCTACAGCAGAATGAGAAGGAGCCTCAGGAACAAGGCTCTGAGCTTCAGCATGACCTGACCCAGTTGTCAGCCCCTCAGCGGAGGAAGAGCGGAGCTGATTCTTCTTAATACCGGTATCAGGCTGGCTGGCGGAGCGTGCTACTTTGCCAGCACTGGAGGAGGTTCCCAGTGGTTGCAGCAGTTCCTTCAAGGAGGGGCCGGCCGTGTTGCCGGCCTGGTTGTGGGGGTCGGAGCGGCCCAGGCTGTGCGGCTGGGCGCAGGGTTTGGACAGCGGCTCGTGGTGCTCTGACAGGTCGCTATCGGAGTGAGAACGCCACAGCTTGTTGTGCCTCTGCTTACTGCAGGAGAGGAGAGGGGAGCAGAGGGGTGGGGATAAAGAAAGATAAAGAAAGAAAGAAAAAAGATTAACATCAATATATCATCTTTGGTTTCTGAAGATATAGACACCACATCACTCATATCCTCTCATCTCTTCACTGTTAAGTATTATATATCCACACATACAGTATATTTGCTATATTCATATTTTGTTTTAATGGTTATTGCACAAAGCATATTGTTTTAATCCTTTCTCAGACAAAGGTGTGTGACGCTGCTGTATGAAATGCAGTTTTAACATTTTAGAATTGTACCACGTATCACACAGAAATGCACACACGCCAAAACATAACAGTCATTCCTGGTGATAGACTGGTTGCCTAATGGCAAAATGATGACTCAGCCATGGGGCCCATGAATCACAAGAAAGTTCACACCTGGGGTTTAAAGTGTGTGTGTCTGTGCGTGTCCTCTTTCACCGGCTAAGAGGTTGCATAGTAAAAGTTTAAGCCTTTCTCCCTGACAATCACACATACTAAAGGCACATAACCTTAGAAGAGGTGGTGTAACATACTACCATAGTGTTTCTGGATTGGTATATGGCATGACAAGGATTTGTGCATAAAAATTCATATACTGGTTTTGGCATGCATATGTTTTTAGTATAAACAGCCCCAGTGGGACTCCATCCCTTAATCCTGGCAGTGTTATATGTGTGTGTGTGTGTGTGTGTGTGTGTGTGTGTGTGTGTGTGTGTGTGTGTGTGTGTGTGTGTGTGTGCGCGCCTCATGCTCTGGCCATTGAGCCACACAACCACAATATGCCTGTACGTGGTACCTGGCCAGCAGTATGCCCTGATACTCCTCCAGCTGTCTCATAAAAGAGGGGTTGGGCTTGGTGACAGCTCGACGCTCCTTGACGTAATCAAAGGCTCTTTCCAAGTCCCAGCCGTACTCCTTCATGGCGTACGCAATCACTGTGGATGCAGAGCGGCTCACGCCCATCTTACAGTGCACCAGACACTTGGCCCCAGCTTTCCTGGTGTGGATATGAAGCATATCAAGCATACAGGTCAGCCTTCACAGCAGTGTCAACACTTTTATAAGCTAAATAATCAGATTGAGAGTTTTAAACTAGGACAAATTCCTGATCAAAGAGTAGAGAAGAGTAGAGAACATGTAATCATCCGTCACTCACTTGGCTCTGGATATAAACTTATAGGTGTCGTTCCAATAGGCAAGCAGGTCAGTGGCCTCCTCATCATAAACGCGGATGTTGTGGTACTCAAACAGACCGGGGAAGAAGTTATCGATCTCCCTTGTTACATTCAGGATGTACTGAACCCTGGGTGAGAAAAAGAATGAGAGGAATAATGGTAGTGTGATGGAGGTAGGGGGGATAAAGGGAGAGAAAACAAAAGGAGAGAAAGAGGTAGAAGAAGAGAGAAAGAGGTAAATGGGATGTGTGGTTGTTGCGCATTGAGTGCATGGGGGAACACAGCCTAAAGAATATTTTTTATCCTTAAAATTAGATCCCATTCAACAAAATGATTGAAAACTGACTTGAACACCTATTGCTGATATACTGTATGGGTTATTAGTTATTTTAAACTAATAACTGAAACAATAAATTCCTTGAAAATGCATACAATATTTTGTCAAAACCCTTCATTATTATACTGACTGCAATATGGCTAGTAGCTTGTGAGGGTTGTGCAATTTTTTCTCCTTACCCGCTGTTCTGCAGCTCCTCCAAATTGGATGCATTCCACTCAGATCCCTGTAGGAAACAAAAGCAATCCTCAGACTAGTTCATATCCTTCAACAGAGCTTTTCATAATGCTTAAAGCCTGCGGCAAGGCAAGCCCAAAGACCTGTGTCCTCTCTAAACCAAGCAAGGACAAAGTACCTTGAAATAGGGAGAAACCTAGAACTAGTCTCTGCTAACTCATATTTGGCCCTGTCCCCAGACGTGGATTAAGCCTAATCCAGGACCTATTTCAATACATTTTAATTAAAAATTATAATAAATCATTCATGTCTAAGAACTGAGCCTCTTCAGTGTTCTTACCGTAACTGTTCTTTTAATTAATTTGTGACCTGACTAAGCAGTTTTTTGTCCAGTGAGTATCAGTGTGACGAGACATTCAGTGTCCACAGGTGTCGACCTACCAGGTAGACGTGATCAAAGATCTCTGTAGGACTGTCCATCTGGCCCAGAATCACAATCATCTCATTGTCAATGAACTCCTTGAATTCCCGCAGGTTGCATGTCATGTGCATCTCCAGCTCTGTCCGGATCTACACAACAAACCCCGGCACCATGACGCAGACAAACAAACACACAGGAATAAACCAAATTAGAACCAAATTAGTATTTGTACCACAAAACTCTAGTGACCAGCCAGGTAAGAGGCCATTCCTTGTAACTACTGATGATTGAAAAGGCACCAAAACGTGGACTTTTCCAAACAATTACAGTTAGGGAGGGACTCACCTCTTTGCTGGTGACATTTTCAAGGTCCTTCTGCATCATGATCTCCCTCAAGCTGGTTTTGATCAGCCGCTCTGTCCGTTCTCTTTCTGTAGGTCTGCAGATTAAGTTGAAATATGATTATTGTTAGCCTTAGAAGGTGCAAGTCCATTTGCATATACAGATGCAGGAATGCCAACATATGCCATGTGCTGGATACTTTTAGCCAAAGCAACTTATGGCACTATGAATGCATTACACTTTAAGCATGGGTTGCCCCCACACAAATCAATACCCTATCCCTGGTAGGGGATAGGGTATTGATTTGTGTAGTATATTGGACCAAGCTGGAGAAGCAAGCAGATTGTTTCTGACCCTGTGTGTATGTGTTACTATGGAGATTTGTTCAAATATAAATATATATGGCCATATTTGACTCAAGAGGTCATGGCTTCAAAAGATGACACAAGTCCTCTGGCATGTGTGTGTGAGTATGTGTGTGAGTGTGTGTGTGTGTGTGTGTGTGTGTGTGTGTGTGTGTGTGTATGCTTGTGTACATAAACCAACTGAACTCTAGGTGTATTATCTGTGTGTAAGATCCTTTCCTCACTTGAACTCAAAACCAGACATGTGCCCACCTTCTTGCCTCAATCAATCTCCCTTTCTGCAATTCATATTTCTCCTCTTTTCAATCCGTCCGTCACCCTTTTCCTTTTTTAGCCATGTAAAATAGGGAATGTTGTTACATAACTCAGATTTCACACTGTGTTTTGAGAGAACATGTGAGAAGTGGACCAACTCAGGGAAAGCAATAGTTTCACTTTGCTTGCTTGTTAAAATCCCACCACAACAGTCTGACTTCCAAAGCTCTTTCTTGGTAAATCTGCTTTGTTTATATATCCCTAACAATGCAATCCAAGCAATAATCTTTCCATATTGGCATATTGAAGTCATCAAGACTAATAAACATGATCATAATCGTGATCACAATGTCTAGCAAAATAATCAGGATTATTATTTTAGCCACGTTTGTACAGCTCTAGTCTAAAAAGAGTTAAGACATGAGACTCCACACAATAATACACATGTGGATGCTTACACGTCAGAGAAGAGGACGGGTGAGTCGGCACGGTATGACTGCACGTCCTGCATGGCGTTCCACTCGTTGATGCGTGCCTGGTCGGAGGACACCCTGCTCTGATAGTAGCTGACCCAGGTGAGGAACAAACTGCCTGGGAAGTAGTTATGGCAACGGGCCACCTCGCATGCTTTATGGAGTGACTGGAGGGCCGACCTGTGAGTGGGTGTGAACGAGAATGAGACGGGACATGAAGGGGCAGAGTTAGAGATGAGAGGGAGCCAAAACACGTTAAAATAAAATGGTATAAAAGGACATGATTTAGATGCCAAGATGCACACTTGCCAACTCAACAATAGGAGGACAGATGGAGAGGATATCCATCTATACAAAGTCTTGTGATAAATGCAGTATGACTCACCACATGGCCTGCACAGACACAGGCTTGAATACATGCACTCTGTTATCGGTTGACACACTGAAACCCCTGGGAGCGAGAAGAGAGGGAAGACAAAGGAGATGGGTCAAAAAAGCAGTTATAAAACATTGTGTGTGTGTGTGTGTGTGTGTGTGTGATTCCTCTGTAATTAAAGCATAGTATGTCGGGAAACTTTCTTACCCATCTCCATCCAGATGTATCAGCGTGTCGCTCCATAAGGGCAAAACCAGCCCTACAGAACATGAGCTGGGAGAGAGAAAAAACAGCACAATGTTACAACATTACACACACTGTCAAACGGTGCAAAAGCAGAAGCTTGTACTTGTGTGTGCTCTTTCTCCCCTTACCTGTCTGTAGGGCTGAAATCCATACCCAGTACCACGCTCTCCTCTGTGTCCTGGCGACCATTGGTGGAGACGACCACCATGTAGCGGGTGCCCTGAGGGTGAGCGCTCTCCAAACGGACCGCCTGGAGCGGGAATGATTGGTGGTGGGAGAGGGTGAATGAGAGACAGCATAAATGATGCCGTTTTGATAGTAGATTGATGTTTGCCCGGCACCTATTGCACAATAAGCCGTCCCGGGGGGGGATGCCTATTCGCCTCAGCCCGCCCAAGGTTTCTTCCAAGTTTTCCTACTAGGTTTTTCTTGGGAGTTTTTCCTTGTGTGCATTTAGGGTCTAAGGCTGGGGTGCCGGGTAGGTTAGGTTATGTAGAACAGGTAGATTGTTTGTCTTGCTAAATCTGCTCTTGCCTACCTGTGTTTTTGCTATGTTTGTCTTACATAACTTTATTCACCATTGATTGTGTTTAGTTAGACCTAGCTAGACACATTGTCTGTAAAGTCCTCTGAGACATGCTTGTGACAAAGGGCTATATAAATAAACTTGACTTGACTTGACTTGATGACCCTACAATTAAATGTGTGTGTGTGTGTGTGTGTGTGTGTGTGTGTGTGTGTGTGTGTGTGTGTGTGTATGCATGTACCTACCAGCTTGATGTTGTCCTCCGGTCTGAGGAGAGTGAACATGGTCTGCAGATGCTGCTGCAGGTCTCCTGGTGAGGTGAGAACAATAAAAAAAACATTTACTTAATGTTAAGAACTGCAGTTGCCTCAAACTGAAGTCAAAACGGCACCTCTAAAATGCTTTCCTATTTTGAGTCACAGGGAAGGCCAGACTTTAGTTCCTTTGACTGTGCTTATCATACATACTATAGGTATTGATTCTTGTGTCCTAGTGTAAAACGTTCTTCCCAAGTTCTCTTGGCAAGAACAAACTTTTCAAGAACACAAGAGCAGAGAATGAATCTTTACAGTTTGAGATGGGCTGTGTGGTTCATGTTGCACCATCAATTAAGCCGCTGTACTGTTTCCCAGCTGTTTCTTCCAGCTCCAAACTAAAAACTATAAACTACTATACAAGAGAGCTGCGTGGACATGATGTGTCGTTCTCTCAATGAATCTTGGGGCTTCCCATTGGTTCTTGTCGGCCAAATCGCATTGTAATGCTTCCTTGGTTGGCAAACCTCCAGGATCTTTATCGGTCCTGTCGTTGGCATTCTTTTGTTTTGGAATTGTACTTCCTTCGCTAGGTTTTATGTCAAATGCGTCATGGAGGACACAAGAACACACAATAATGAATATTGAGGAAGACCATATATCTCACCTGCATGTTTGCTGCGCAGCTGTGAGAAGCGAGAGGTGGAGGAAGGGGAGGAGCCATTTCCTCGTGGCAAGAAGAGGGCGGCTCCTTTAACTGTCAGGAAACTCTCACTGATACTGGACAGACAGACAAAGAGGGAAGACAGAAAAAAAAAAGGAACACAGAAAAAAAAAGGAAAAGAGGCTGAGTGATACCCAACCATCTGAAAAATAAGTCATAAAATTCATCCTGTGAGGAAAGAAATTAGTTGGGCCAAAGGTAAACAGCCTGCTGTTACTACTGGCCTCAGCTGCTTTGTCTTTAAAGTGATTTTTACTGAAAAGTAGTTTTCCCCACAGTCAAACACATTAAGATTTGCTCCCACCAGGCCAATAAAACAAAAACTGCAACAAAAACAGAGCAGCTGCACTGTACTGCATGTATGTGTGTGTGCGTTTGTGTCCCCAACGTCAATGTGGACAGATGCAAAACTAAGATTGATTGATGTTAGTGTTGCGGTGGTGATGTTTTCCCCCGCCCCCCTGCTGTATGAAGCAGGAGCTGGATTAAAAAAAAAGTAAATCCTTTCAATTTAAGCCACTTGTGAGATTTCTTCAGCCTGAAAACATGTGCAGAATATGGAGTATGTGGGCTTTTGCTGGCTGAAAACTGTGAGAAAGTGTTTCAATAACGGCAATTCAATCTTGTGTTTTCTTATAAAATACACATAACATCCTATACAAACATGAATGGACAGAAATATGTGCCTGTGTGTGCTCAAGACACTTGAATGCACACACACACACACACATACACACCCCCACCCACCCCAGCTGGTTCCAATATTGTGCTGGCTTAACTGTACTGGACATGGTCATAAAATGACAGGAGGCAGAGGAGAGAGAAAGAGACAGATGGAGAGATAGAGGAGGCAGGACTCATTTCAAGGTGTCATAAAAACAACATGACAACAGAAGTACGCCCATTTAACCAACCAGTTCTCCTCTTCACATGAACCTTGCCCTCTCCCCATCAAATACCAGCAATTTGCATTTCTGAACTCAACGTAACTTCTCGGGGCAATTACAACTTAACTAGTTTTGGCCGTGAGTGTACAACTTTATGGCACAATTACTGAACAGCTAACTGGCACGGAAAGGCCAGCTCCAGTTAAGCCATTTGGTATTACTACTCACTGAACAATAGAGTTATGCAATGGACTTAGACGACCAACGCATTTCAGTGATTTTGAAATTTCTTTGACATATTTTGAAATATTCTCATGCCACTGTAGATTAAGGTTGTAGTAAGAAAGGGTTACACCACATATTCAACAAATACAATTTTTTTTTACCGTAAGGTTAGGCTGAGTGAGACCCCAAAGAAGCGGAAACCCCCTCGTTATGCAAGGAAGGGGTGTTTGCATGGAGACTGACCACTAACACCACTGACCCCTGACTGTCCCAGGCCATATTTGTCGCTCCACGCTGGGGGAGGAGATAAATATAGGCCGAGGCTGAGGGAGGCCTTATCAGAGCTGGGAGACAGAAGGTCACATTCTGTCACCTTCTGCTGTGAAGACGAGGAGGGAGAGACGGGGAGCAAGGGAGAGGGGGAACATGATGACAAACATGGGAAAGGAAGTAGCGATTCCAAATAACGATGACAATTAGGTAAGCGTCAGCAAAAATATAAACAGATGTAAACTGGTTTTATACAACACTTTATTTCACAGATCAATTTTGACACTTTTTAATGCATACCAGAGCACAAACAGATGCACTTCAGCATTCTCCAATCATGAGTGTTTTGTTTTAACAATGCCTGTGGTGTTAAAACCCTCATGGCAGCCAAGTGCTAAAACGTGTTTGTTTGCACTATTGTTGTTCATTTGAAAAAATAGAAAACAAAAAGCATCCATGTTAATCTTCTGCTACTGCTGGTTCTTCCTTAGCACTTCAAAACGCCTCTAGATCCTAAACACAGTGTGACCCACGTTTTGTAATAATAAGAGTAATGCTCACATTCTCCAATATTCACCCAACACTGAGCTATAATCACAGGCAACTGACTGGAGAGACCACACATGCGTGAACCTGCATCATAAAATAGGTGTTACTGATTTGTTCTTTTTACACAATCTCAATCCCACCAGACACATATAAACACACACCTTTCCAGCATGGTGAAATTAAACAGCCTCTAAACTTCCTTAAAGAAAAAAATCCACCATAAAACACCAAACAACAACAACAACAACCAGATTCTGCCAATGTACTTAGCCTTTCTGGGCTCATTTTGTTTTTTTGGTGGTGCATTTTTTCTTATTCCTGTGGATAACTGGCCCAATATCAACAACATGACATCACATCGAGATATTTCCTTTGCAACCAAGTGGAGTTTGAGTTTTCACCCATCTAAAACATCAATGGTAAATGTCAGCCTCTCTGAATCAAAGAGCAAGGGCTTCTTTCTAAACTCACAATCTTGCACCAACATTCAACAATCATACAGCGAGAAGTCAATCATCATAGAAGACGCAGAGATACTGAAGTCTCCAAAAACACTAGTTTCAATAGACCAGAATGCAATGCAGCCACCAGTCATGTTGCGTTTTGAGTGAGGGGTTCGGCCGTGATCACTGGCACGCCCAAAGGTTCACAAACCAGCTGGCTAGCAACCTATACATGTCCATATGCCCACCTTTGATTGAAACGAGTTCACACCCATTTTGAGGTTTTTGAGGCAGATTGAGGGAAAGTGGGTGCATCAAAAGAGTAAATTACAATACTGAATCACAAAATAACTCCAGGAATGCATTCAACATCACACACTGATGATATCTAACAGTGTAAGAGTATCAGAGGGTGGAATTTTCCTTTAATGATCATAACCCTGTGACCAATGCCACGTGAGATAAGAGCCCAGGCTGCCAGGTGAGGAGGGACATGAACCAGAGTTTGGACACTTCACTGAATGTAGACATAGTCAGACAAGTACGAGAGTGTGAAATGTGGGGTAGTGTACACAAAACTACAGTATGTAAAAGTGCACAGTGTTGATTGTACACTTGATACACCAGGTAGCACTCCCAATACGATTTCAACTTTCAAAATACGTCCATGTGGGAACACAACATTCCCTAAACACCGCAGAATAATTGCCTAAAAATGCCAGTCGCATCACGGGTGCTTTTTCTCCGAAGACAGCCGAATGACAGAGTAACCACATCCTCTGATTCATAAAGCATTTCTTTTTCTGTTTCAGGTACACAGTGTGCCGTTCTGCTATGCCCTCAAGGTGCACGTTAGCCGCATCTCAGTGTGTTGAAACAAAAAGAGAGACAGTGAGGGGGAGGGAGGAGGGAGGAGGGAGGAGGGGGGGTGGCGGCATGTAAGCAGATGAGTCAGGCATCCGACTGCAGACCGGGTATTTCACAAGGAGCAGAAGGAAGGCAGCCTTCCTGAATCCACTGACTCTGCTGCTGCTGTGCTGTCATATCCTTCCTGTTCCATCATTATGGGAAAACCACATGCCTTGCTCACACCTGAAGACTGTAGCTCAAACCATGAGAGCTCAAAGTAAAGACATACTGTAAGATCAACTAGAAGACAAATACATAAAATAATATCAATTGTGTGTGAAGAAAGGGTATTATGTGTATTAGGTTTTATAATAAGCCAATTAATGTGCTAGATACAGACCAATAACCTTCAAGTTAGACTCAGATTTGCCCCGAAAAATCTGAATGAATCTAGTTGGCCTATAATAAACCATGTCAATGTGTATCACAACAAATGAATAGTAGCCTAGTCACACAGACACAGGTGTAGCCCGGTTATTGTGTAAACTTACAGCTGATCAATCTCTCCCTGGGAAATCACGGAGTTGTGGGTGAAGTAAGGTCTCGTCTTCCCCCCGCAGCAGGCGCAAAAGCAGCCGGGTGCTGAGCTCCGTGGTGGGGCGACACCTGGAGGCATCGCTGCGGCGGACCGAGGCGGGTGGAGGGCGGAGAGAGACCGGCTGGACCGATAAGGGACCGGGGGTCACTCCGCACTGGTACGGTGGTTGTAAAAACGCCGGTGAACCGCGGCAGCTCTGTTGACAGGACTCACTTTGAGACTCGCTCCACTTCACCGTCAACTGACATCACGACGTCGCTTTTTTCATTACTATAACTCAATATTATATAAATCAAGCGAAGCCAACATTTAAAAACTACAGAGATCTCTAAACGAACTCCTTGAGATCAAATTGGCGCCGAGCATCTGACTCGCACCATCAGCTCACTGGCAGGTGTGTTCATGTGTCTGCAGCAGGCTGCGGTAAATCCTACAGCTGGAGGGGCGGAGCCACACACGCTCCAACCGGAGGAAACAGTGACAGAGGAGCGGTTTCTGGAGGGAGGTATGGGGGGTGATTAATGCCATTGTGAAGGAGGAGGAGAAGTAGGAACGCTGTTGTCAACAATAGTTGCCACTATTTTGAATGGATTTAAAGTCACAATGAAACACAACACATTTTGAGAGCATCTTGCTTCCTTAATTTGATGTATTTCGATATTAGGGCGTGACATAATTCAGGGAGGAATCATTCAAAAGTGTAAATTAATGGGATATCAGTTGGGGAGATAAATGCTGTTGTTTTTAATGGGAGGGGCAGAGGAGCGATTGTTCAAAAGTTTATGATGGTATTATTAGTTGGACGTTTTATTTACGCCTAATTCTTTTGGATTTACTTGCAATTTGAGTCCCAGCTGTGACCAATGTAACACCTTGGAGGAAATCTTGACCATGTACCGTGCAGCAAGAGGCAGCTGGTCAAAAAGGGGTTCTGATGCGATGCCTTCCTGCTTGAGTACACGACAGATATATTTGAAAAGTAGGCGTCAACCAAAGACCAAACAACCAAACAAACCCAACCAACCCAATAATTAAGCTTGTGTGGTACGGCACCATGGCCTTGTATAAGATTTGTTTGTTCCAGGTATCACTCAGACACATGCTGTACGGACGATGAGAACGGCACCAGCGTAGTAGAGCGAATGGTGGACTTCAACATGGAATGGTCCATTTTTTAGTTGCTCCTTCACTTTTCATTATAAACACAGCTTGACCACTTGAACTCATATCCTACATTCCACAAAAATGCAATTGTGGTATGCTGTACATAGCCTACTTAATTTGCTGTTGTCTCTTTACTCACCAGGTGACAGCTTTAGTAGTTAGCCTATTTAATATCCAAATTAAACTAGCCTACATATGCCAATAAATTGTCAATAATTGTAACTTTATTTTTCCACATCACTCACTAACTCCTAATACAGGCAGTGTAGAAACACCAATCCTTTCAAAATGACAGTTTCTTTCACTGTCTATTATTGACTGTATTTGCAAGTCGTTTTATTTTTTATTTTTTTCTCTTTTCTCGCAACAGTGTTAGCAAGCTGCTATCTTAATTTCCATGACAACACTTCTCCTCCTCCTGCTTCTCTGTGGCATTAATCACCCCCCAAATGACAGAGGAACATTCTCTGGAGAGTGTGGGCCACACACTGATCCACTGTCAGATGTGTGTTGTTTGAACCCTGCCGCTGGAGGAAGGGTTATGAGGATGTGTAACCGACCCTGGGTCTGTAGCCTTTAGGGAAATTTCTACCAGGGTGTCAGCGATACCTGACACCCAACGTGCTTCTGCTTCCAGCAACGGCACAGCAACAACAACACAACAACAGAACAAGGATTGAGAAATCAAGGGGGAGATCAGGCAGGAGAAACATGACCTTAAACTAGGTTACGCTGCTTGTTGATCTCTCACGGTTTCAATTTATAGGCTAGATTACAAACCCAGGATAAATACATGGCCACACACCACCTGACTGTTAATTCATATCACAGGACAAACAGCATCAGGGGTGTTTTTCTGTGGGGTCCATCTGTGTAATACTGCACAAGTGTGTGTGTGTGTGTACGTGTGTTTGGGTACACATACTACGCTGTCCTTGACCCTCTTCAATCAAGCAGTGAGGTGGAGTGCCGAAATTGATTTTCGCTAAGCATCGGGGGGGGTGGGGGGGTGGAGTGGGTTGATTAACTCCACGATGACACAGGCTTTGACCTCCTGCCCACAAACACTTGACAGAGATGTTTACAGGCAGCAAAGTGTTTATTTATTAGCCTGCTGAGTCAAAAGGTGGTTTAACAAATCAAAGCATAGACACTAGACAGCGTAAGACAATGACTATCAAACATAAAAGCGGAGACATGAAAGGAGACAGATGTGAAGCAGAAGGTCAAGGGTTGTGTGTAGGCTTAGATGCTGTGAATGGGTCAAGTAAACCAACGTTGCACTAATGAGAGACTTAAAAACTCATCAGGAGCCCTTCATCATCGACTGATAACAGCTGCTTAATCTGACAGCCAATCATCACCTCAGCTTCCTGCTCAACCCTCCATGCTCCACAAGGTCACAAGGTTCTTTTCCCACTCTCTTCCTCTTCATTCTCACACCACCTCCCCTGAAAAGCACATCCATCGCCATCTCCCATATCTTCCTCCTCAGATTGCTCTTAAAATTACAGAAGAGGATTAGGGCCACATGTGAAAAAAATATTTGATTGTGAGATTAATCTCAGAATTCTGAGATGAAAGTCAGAATTCTGAGATGAAAGTCAGAATTCTGAGAATAAAGTACTTCTCTATCATTCACATTTTTTCTATGGACACAGAACTATTAATTCTTATTAATTCTTATTATTAATTATTAAATCTATTGTCAAGCCGTCGTGGCTCTGTCCCTTCCACTCTGCTATTGGTTGCTTGTAATGTTGGTGATCTGGGAATTGAAGCGTGTTCTTCTGTTGCACCTATTGTAAGTCAGGGAGAACAGTGCAAGGTAAATGCCTAAAATGTAAATGTAAAACCAGACACAGGCAGTATAACGCTGTGCTCGGTTTGCATAGGTCAGATAACCATTGTGGTCTCGGACTCTCAGCAATCCGCATGTTTCTGTGTGTGATGCTCGACCCATCTCTCTAGTTTCATCTCGCTGTTCTCTGATTTGACCACTGAAATTCACACCGTCCAATGACAGCCAGTGAAGGCCAGGATGTGGTAGTTGCATGCAGACAGACAGACACCGGAGACTCTTCTGTTGTACTAAACAACAACCACATCTCCACACACACACACACACAGTCACCTTAGTGATCACACCATCACATAAACAATATACTGTAGGTATACCCAAGGCCATTCTGTAATTAATTTGTCCATTTAATAGAGGCACACACTCACAAACACCTCCAATAACACACACACTATTAATTACCATCAATCCTATCAGCTCTTGAGTGTTGTATGCATTATGCACTAGCAGGAAGTCAATCAGATTATTTACAGTCTAATCAATCTGCAGTGCACTGTGACAGACAACCTCATTCTCATTCTAACTGGATTATATTAGTTTACAACAGTGAGTGTGAGTGAAAAAAATTCAACCAGAAGAACAAATGTACAAGGTGAAAGATACAGATGATAAAACAGACCAAAATACTCTCCATTTGGACACCATTTCATATTTAATTTCTTTCTCTCCATTTAATTTCACCTCTGCAGCAATGATGTCGCTGCTTTGCTGATGTCACTATTCTGTTGATGTCACTGACTTTAATCAGCAGCACCGCAGCGGCCCCGCTTACGCAGACAGACACGTGACATCACGACAGCACTGTTCCAGTCTGACTGAGTGTCATTACCTGTGTCAGTGACGAGCTCCACTGCAGCTATTAACCTCTGCAGCAGACGGCCGGCCCTGCTGCCGTCAGCAACCCGCCGCCTGCTGCTGCAGTAACATTTACATACACACTATAGATTCTTACAAGCAATACATTAACAATATTGACAATATTGAGGCAACCAAGTCTTAATTACAATGACCTTGGCCCAAATTAAAAGCCATACTCTGTGCTAATAACGTGCATTTAGGCATCCTTGTCCAATTAAAACCTCCTTGGTATATAAACTTAATTTTTCATTGGATTGGCCTGTTGCGATAAGGAATGGACTATCTAGCACAATTGGCACATATATGACCTTGCTCACTCCTTTCGTGCGTCACCTTACCAGGGGGTACAGTGTACTAGTGCAGCTGCAGATCAATATAGTTGGATAATGGCTTCCTTTAGCCCAATCAGTGACGCGTCATGTGGGTAAAGATACTGTATTGATGCCAATGCCTGTAAAAATAAACAAAGTTTTTGAAAATGAAATAACTGTAAAGCTAATGCTAGCCACTCATCTGCTCCGGTTTGACAGTATCTTCATTGAAGAGTCTTAATTAAGTGCTTTTCTCAATTGAGGGATTCTTACAATAAGACCTTTTTAACATCTGCACTCTCATAATTACTTGCAAGTTGTTGTTGTGATGCCCCATATAAATCTATTGTGCATTTTATTTCTCGATAAATTCATTCATTCTTGATAATAAACAGTGAAAGCAAACATCAGTCAGCCTTACCAAATTCTTTGACTGTGAAGTTTATCATTGTGGGTGAGGTTGGCATCCCAGGTGCATAGCACGTGTATCGGTCAAAAAACTTGCAAAAATATTTAATGCGGCAAGGTGAAAATCAACTGCATTGACAAAGAGGAACAGTAGCCGTAAGTCAGAGCTCACTCACAGGGATTCACATACACTTAACAGGATCGTTGCAAAACACCACAAAACTACGGCCTCAAAATTACCACAGAAATGAATCAACACCTCTATGACACAGTCTCAACAAAAACTGTACGCTGTGAGCATCACAAAGCTGGTGTTTATGGCAGGGCTGACATTCAGGTAGCGCTTGTAATCAAGTCCAACACGCAACGATGCATAACCTTATGTAAGCAGAATAAAAGTTTATGTTTGGAGAAAGCAAACGGATGCCTTCAACCCACAATGTCTGTTGCCAGCTGTTAAACATGGTGATGGATCTGTAATCACCTGGTTAGCCGTCTCAGTCATTAGGTCTGATGATTGCTCTACATGCTTATTTAACGGCAGAACCAGGTGCACCCAATGGTGAAAACTGTTGCCTTGTGACTTTCCCATATTACACGATGATGATGCCCCTATATACACTGGTAAACAAATTAAATGACGGCGTCATGAACACCAGAATGAAGTCAAACGCCTTCAACAGCCTCCCAAATCACCAAATCTAAACACCACTGAACCTTTAAGGGAAGTTCTGAAGCACAGTGTGGGATGTAGATTTCCACCTCCTTCATCCCTCAGAGAATCCCTCATCCCTTTCCTTTTTGGAGAATAGTCTAATGTTCCACTACACATTTCAGGACTTGTATAACAGCATTTCAGAGAAGACTGATGATGTTCAGAAGTCAATGGGTGGCCCTGCTCTATACTTCAATTCATATAATTGGTATGTGCTCCTTGGAAAAATATGTAATGGCATATCCATACAAGCAACAGGCATGTGTGTAAGGTCATGGTGTTACATATTCCATGGTGGGGTGGAATAGCTAGCTAGCTCGCAGACAAAACAAGGAAAGCATCTGAGCCCCCCCCCCCGCCCCCCGAGTTCCACTGAAAATGCTTTAGCTGGGAACGGCCACATGTGCAACGGGTGAACGAAGAGGAACACGCAGGCTTATGAAACTAGGATATAGGGGATAAAAAGAGTGACTGCTGGTATAGGAGTGAAAGCAATGGCCAAATGATCTGAGGAATTCAAAAACAAGATGCGGAAAATAATATTAGTCAACAAAATACAGTGAATCATAATGAAATCTGATCCACTTCTCATTCCTGCGTACACACACACATTCACACACACACACACACACAGACACAGCCCCACCATGTGAATATAGATTTCACTCCCAGCTGCACAAATACAGACAGCTCTCTCAGTTCGATAGCACAGAGCTCCAATGACCAGACAGACACAGAGGCGCTCTGACTCTGGGAGTGGCCACCAATCTGCCCCTAGATCAGCAGCATATCTCCCCTGACCCACATACTCACTGCTGACTCACACGGAGCCTGCTGCCCTCTAATGGACAGCCAATGTACAGAAGTTCATGATATTGTACATGTGAGGATTTCAGGCTGAGATCTGTTATTACAGGGCCAAATAAAACAGTGGGGAAAAAAGAGTACTACTGCAGGTAAATGTCACTGCAATCATATGTATCTAGAAAAAATAAACACAGTAGGCAGTGGCAGGAAACTTGTGTGATAGCTGATGGGCTGGAATCAGTTGCAACTGTGCTCGACTGAAACAAGATAAACCTGATTTCCAACTCCACAGTTCACTGCCCGAGGTAACAAGGGACAGCATGGCATTGTGATGTCACAATAGCGCAGGAGCTCTTTGTAATGTCACAGCAGCAAAGGAAGGAACTCCTGCAGGATCACAGAGATGCAATTAATAATCAAGTGATACTTCAGGGAAATCCCGCTTTCATCCCCCTCAGGGAGGTCAGAGGGCCGGGTCAGCTACAGGACAAGAGCTGGTGGGGACTCAGTGTCTTGCTCATGGACACTTCAGTAGGTTCCCTAGTGGAAGGAGCATTTCACTACTGTATGTGCACAATAGAATTCTGATTTCTTGCCACAATCCTGGTTTGTGATGTCAAAATCCTACCAGGGATCTTATCTGTGAGGTCATAGGAAAGTGACTTTTTGAATGTTGCAGGTCACAGAGGGAGATGATGGAGCTTTGTTTGAGACTGAGAGAAGGTGATGGGTGATGGGTGATGGGTGGTGCTGTCCAGGACCATCTCTTACCTCCTCGGCTGAGAGCGGCGGTCATCCTCCCCACTACCGGACTCCTGAGGAGATAAAATGAGACTTCAAATTAGCACTGCACAATTAATCATATATAATGTAAATCACAAAATAAGTACAGTACAATATTGACATGTCAGTAACATTGAAACATTTCTTTTAGAATGTCTGCTGTAGTGGAAAATTGTCAAAGTATTGATATAAGATGCAAAAACAGCAATAAAATGATTTTGCTGCTGAAATCAAGACTGTAACTGTAATTAATAACTGTGATCATAATTACTATAATTGTGCAGCCCTACTTCAAAACAGAGAGAGAATGATGAAAAAATGTAAATGTTCTCGCAACACTTAAACCAAACAAGTGAGCAAAACTGTACAGGATATAAAGACCCATTTCCTATTCCGGGGAAAAAAAAAAGAGTAGCTCATTTATTTTCACACAAACACACACCCAAGGGAAGCAGCATCCAAAACATGCTGCCCAGTCAACTCTGACAAAGAAAGAGAAGCAGGCCACAGTATTGGCCAAGCCGTGCACAGTTGTACCCATAGAGCAGGACAGCAGTGAGGAGGGACAGGAGGGAGAGCAGAGTTCAGCCTCAACTCAATTTGCGCACTCTCCAGGAAAATGACCTCAGTCTGTTTTTAAGGTGTGGCCGGTCAGAGAGTAATGCATTCACACACACACACACAAATGGGCGAAAGGGAGAGAAAGAGAGAAAAATGACCACATCTAATCAGCAAATTGTGGAATATGAAGGTTTGCAGGCACAGGATTACTGCCAGATAAACACCAGGCCTGGTACTTATCTTGTTTATACTGTATGTAGGCTAAACTAGCTTTAACAACATTACAAAACCGTTTATAGGTTCATAAAAGAAAGAGGTGGATCACAGGTTGATGGCAGGCCACAACAAACACAGAAAATACAGATGAAGTCATGGGGTGCTGCCTGATTGCAAGGCTTGTTTGTTGCGTTTGTTCAGATTAGGGCTGGGTGATACGGCTGAAAAATCATATCACAATATTTTCCTTAACTGTGACAGTACAACAATATTTGACGGCATTTGTTTTCTTCCCAATACAAATTGTGGTCAAGGTGTAAGCATATGGTTCAGTATCAGTATAATATAAAGATTTGCTGGTAATATTAGCCTTTTTGTCAGATAAATCAGTAAGAGTCACCCACCATACAGGCTGGTATCTTTATGAGACATTAACATTTGAATGGCTGGGTTATATTGAGCTCTGTCGCACTTCATGATAAATTACAAACTTGATCCAAGAGAGTGAGCAAGTTCTAAATTAACACACTTGTACCCGATTCTATATATCAACTAACACTGACAAAGAGTAGGATGATATATTTCTATGAAAAATGTATAGTTATTATTTTGGCTGGTAAACATTACTCTTGGTAGGAATTTTTTTTTAGGCTAAATGTTAATGTCAGACATTGCTCCATACCTATATGCCTTAAAATGTGATATATCACCCATCCCTTGTTTAGATGAGAAAAGACACAGATTGTTCAGGCTGAGAGGTTTTGCATGTATGGAAATGTCAGAGTATTTTTCCAAAGCTTATGGAAATGTGCAGCCTAAACCTGCTGCCTAGGCAGAGATCTGCAGGACAGGACAGGCAAAAGTCAGTGCTGCTCTTGTAGTCAGAATTTACTGAAAATATCTGGGGACACCGAGTTAAGACTAGCACAGGCTTCTGTACCAAAGGCCAAATGCTGTGTGTGTGTGTGTGTGTGTGTGTGTGTTCGCCTCAAAGGCCCTTATTGTGGAGCTGACACAAGGTTCAACAAAAGGTTCCAGTAGATGGTGGGGAAAAACAGCTAGCAGGCATCTCATGAGAGACTTCACACAAGACCTCACACAGACATCACATGAAAACAAGACCCAGGGAACCAGACATATCTATGTGTCTGTGCGTGCAATGTGCAATGTGCAATGTGCAATATGTGTATGTGTGTGCGTGTGCTATAGCCTCAAAACACATCTCTTCTTCCTGTACTTGCAAAGGTCATACTCCTGTCATGATAAAAAAAATACCTTTCCTATACTGCAGGCTGCACAATCAACCAAAAAAAATAAATAAAAAAAATATGAAATTTACTACTTCAGTGTTCAAATCACAACAGGCTGGAACCACTTTATCAGCTCAAAATGGACTCCTGAACATGGTATTCTGGTACTGAGCCCAATTTCTGGCCTATAAATTAAACTGCACATTATAAATTGCAATATTCAGCAAAATAATCACAATATGACTACTTTCCTATACCTTTTCTCCCTACTTCTTACCCTAGCACTTCTACTGTTGAACTTACTCGAAGTCGCTCTGGACGACAGTGTCTGCTAAACACCTAAAATGTGTGTGCATACAGTGAGTGAGACAGTCACTATTAGGCCAACTCACAGAACCTGTTTGGCTCGGAGAATGCAGAGACGTAAATGACAGGGTCCCGGGCCAAGACCATAACACCCAATAATAGTTTGTGACATTCTTGGCAGCATAATTCAACTGCAGCTTGTCATTTGGGGACACGGCTGGGGATGGAGAGCGGGGGCAGTGACACATTTTCACACACAAATTCAGGTTTTTCACTGGCTCCAACAAGCAAGGAGAACAGATGAGACAGTCTGACCTTACAGTCAGTCAGTTATGTAGGCCATGGCAGTGCCACATTTTGGGGCAACCAGTGACATGGTTTTACCAGCAAACAAACATGAATACACTGTATCAAGATAAGTGTTTCAGAGTGCTGGCTAAACGATCGTCAATGAGAAGAATACTGGAACGGATGTTTATAGTACATTTCACAACGCAGGCACACCAGTCTAGACAAGAAATGAGAAGAGAGCAGACGCACTTTCAATATCATGCATGACAGGACAGACACAGGAAGTCTAAATAGTTGTGTGAGACAGAGAGAGAGAGAGAGAGAGAGAGAGAGAGACTCAAGTCAGTTCATTGTTTTGTCAGTCGTTGAATGAGAGTCGGAGAGTTGCAGTAGGCTGTACTTCCTCGCTCTCTTCCTGGTTGTCTGGTGGGGTTCCCTGCTACTACTGTAGAGAACTAGCAGAAAGTATCAGCAACAGGAAAACCACCTGCTCTTCTGCTTTGCATAGGCAGTCACACTCCTCGCTTACACACACAGGCAAACAGAGAGACAGACAGAAAGAGAGACAGACAGTCAGGGAAAGAGAGAGAGAGAGACAGAGAGAAAGAAAGAGGAAAACACACGTCCACAACTTCGTTTACATACCAAGACAACAGACAACAATAACGCGAGAGTAAATACCCGCATTCATACGTGTCACAAGACACTTATTACAAGCGGAAGAGCAGGAAATGTTTCTTCGTAGACGACTCAACAAAACACCTGACTCCGCAGCTGAAACCTTTATTTACTGTCACATACTACCGGATGATGCTAATCATTTTCAACTGGGGTTATTTCCGTATGACTGATATATTGCCCAGTTCAAAGTCAAGAGTTTCTCAATCTTGGACTGTGCATTGTCACTACCAGTTGAACCCTTGGACTGGTGTAAACGTGCATACGAGGACCATGTCAACATTGGAGTAAAATAAAACACACACCTAGTGCATATATAGGCTAGGACGGCTAGCTTATAAGCTGCTATTGTCTTTCATCCGGTAGCGGCAAAACATTTCCCAGGTTAGCAGCAACGACGCTGCTACTGTAACTGAAAATGAACAGCTATATTTCACGCATGCGCAAGAGTACAAAGGCAAGGCACTTTATGACAGTCAGCAGGCGAAAAAAAACAGCGGAAATCAACCCAAACCCCGTCGACAGATTCGGGTTTGAGGGAGGGGAGGGGAGGGGAGGGGAGAGGGGGGGTTAAAGAAAGGCAGCTCTTACCGAAACGCAGGGGCTGGAGCTGGTGCTGGGGGTCGGCGAACGCTGCACGGTAACCAGCGCCATTCAGCGACCGGGAAACGGATACCTGAGAGAAAGCGACAGCGGCGAGACGGGCATAATTGTTTGGGGGAGAAAACCCAGCTGAGCCCGGGGATGTTCGTCTTCTCTCTCTCCCCCTCTCTCTCTCTTTCTCCCTTCCTCTCTCTCTCTGTCTGTCTGTCTCTCTCACTGATCGCAGACTAGCTGACTACTCCCCGGCTGTTTCCTCTGTCAGCGCCGCCTGCGCATGCGCAACAACCCCTCGCTGTCAATTCCGATTAACCGTGTGTGTGCTGGAGGTAAACAAAGCAGCTTTGAGCTTGTGTCATCCCTACAGCTAGTGATGTGGTGGAGAATAAAAGAATAAGAGGTGTATAACTATGAGCTCCAGTCGGTGGCCATCAACAGGCAAACAGCCACTAACATCAGTTTATTTGATAATCATAAAAACTATAAAAGGGGAAGCCTTTACAAGTGAGGACATTGGGGGATATCAATAAAATCATCAGGATGACACAGTAAAGCTAGAAAGTTTATTTCCATCGTGAAGGAGGCGGTAGGGGCAAAGTGTGAGGGTATTTAAACACAATTTAATTCAGAAAAGCGTTAATTTATGCTTTTTTTAAAGACCATATCTTTGTATAAATAGCATTTGTTTTATGCTAATTATTATGATCTATACAATCAATTTCATGCATGAAGATTCATGTCAGCCAAAAAAAGTGTGCCAACTCTATGTCTCAAATAAAAAGGTGAGTAAACTGACTTTGTAGGTAGGGTTACCCTACACTATATCCCTGCCTATGCAAATGAATGCAAATTTTGTTTACATGTCTTGGTGTAATGGAGTCAGTCTAACCCTTTGACATTCCCAGCTTTCAGCCTCTGTTCAGAAAAGAAGAGAAGAGAGGCCTGTCTGCCTCTCTACTGTTTGAAAGTCTACAGGTTAATTACCAGGAGTCATATGATCCTTTATGTGTAGGCATGTCATTGAAGTGGGTGCAGTATTGACTGAGGGAGAAAGTCAGGAGATATTTCACGGCTCCTGCGGTGTAGCGTGCCTGTCTGAGCCTGTACTGCTACACTGTTACCTTCACTGCCTGTAGGCACAGATCTAGGATAGAAGCAACCTTAGCCTTCCGAAACCCACACACCCAAATGTACACACACACACGCACACACACACACACACACACACACACACACACACACACACACACACACACACACACACATAAACACTCATCAACAATCATTCAACCGGTGTACACCCTGACCTGAGTTGCATACCAACTCTTTAAGGAGGTTTTCCACCTAGTTGCTTTCTCTCCCTTTTCCTCATACACCAATACTAAAAGATAAGAAACAGGAAAACAATACATAGTAATCTGTATAAACTCATTAATTGCAGATTCTCATTCATTATATTGGCTTGTCCTCATCAATAGTGTCTCATTATACAAAGATAGTAGGAGAATGTGCCTTCATGCAGATAACAAGCACAGGTACTCTCTCTCTCTCCCTCTCTATCTCTCTTTCCCTCCAATACTTATATCAGAGAGGGAAAGTTCCAGTTCCACAGATGTTTACCTCTCTCCACTTGATTTCTCATCTTCACTCTAGTTCCTAGCCATCTCTCTATCCAGCCATCCATTCATCCATCCTTCTGCCTATCTCTCTATCCATCTGTACATCCGTCCCTTGATCTATTTTACCATCCATTCACCCGTCCCATCCATCCATCCGGTGGACAGCTCCAGTCTTTCTATTTGTACCAGAGGGATTAGCGCTGAGGCCAGAGAGGAGATGAGGAGATTACGACAGAGATAATGGTGTTTGGATTTAGAGTCACTCAGAAGAGGCAACGGGAGGAGTTCAAAGCTGCAGCTTTAATCACAGGTGAGCCACGCGCTCTCTGATCTGATTTGAGAAAATGACTTACCGCAGGTTTAGCAGGTTTGTCACGGCTGAGTGACAGCATGGAAAATAGCAAATGACATGAGCAAATAAAACAGGATCTGAAATGACAGCTATCTCTTCTTTTGTAGTTACACAGCAGCCGCAGCCTGTCAATCATCCTTCGCACTCCAGTCAGAATAGCAGAGTCACTCCTCATCTTTCAGGATGAAGACTCATCTTTTCAATAAGTACCTCATGTCACCTGCTCCCCACAAACTGATATACGCTCTTCTACCCATTATTATTTCTCTCCACTAAAAAAATCAATTTAATCCTCAATGCTTAGCCCTTATCTTACCCTTATTTCTTCTCCTAGCACTTTCCTCTTACATGATCACTATGTGGTGGCAGGAATATTGTAAGGCTACTAAGGTCCCCCTGACCTTCATACTCATTACTACTGGCTGCTTGTAATTTATTGATGTCGGAATTTAAGCTTATCCTACTGTTGCATTCACAAGTTGCTCTGGATAGGACCATCAGCCAAATGTGTAAAATGTAAATGTAATATATAATGCCTAATTGTAGATGTCTATTCTATTTCCCCTAACCAATCAGTGGTCAGGCCAAGCAGATCAGAAATGTAACTACATGGGAAAGTTAAAGCAGTTAAGTTGTGTATGGAAAGGTTTCGACTAGAAGCTTCACAGTCAGCAAGTTTCACAGTTACAGAGACATTTGACAATAGAGGTTTTATTTTCTCAGTGACATCTCAGATTGGCTCACAGCACCAACAGTCTCTCTGATATGCATGAAATTTTCTACACGTTCCAAAATATGGAGGCTAATGTGTGAACCATGTTACAGAGTAACCATAAAAATACACTTTGAGTTCTGTGTTATTATATGATTGGCTATGTGCATATTTACAATCACAACCAAACTTCACTTTCATTTTGTCTGTAGGCTATTTACTAAATTGTATCACACCCTATTGGTCAATTTCTACCAATGCCTTATGAGGTTATGCTAATTCTGTAACCGCATACATTTGCAATTGCAGGGGTTAATGGCATTTATGATGATTATACAACTGACCCATATATAGGTTTCTGTTATAAATGGTACTGTATGTGGAAACCTTTAACACACACACACAGGCCACAACACATAGGCTAGGTAGCAGATAAGTGTACTCTCTTAAATTCTGTAAGAATAAAACACTGAAATTTGCTATTTGTGTCGACAGTTGTTGCCTGGACTGGTTTCATAAATAGGGTGTGAGAGACTGATCGGCAATTACTTTTGTCATTTGGGTAGGACACTATAATAAGGAGCAATGTCGCCATCTGTTGGTAGGCTAAATCCCAATAAAACCAATAGTTACTGTTATTTATTTATTTATTTATTTATGTTTTACGATTAGCATGTTAGGATTGTGCAGCGGCTGTCGTTTTAGATGCATGTCATAGCCATTAGCCCTATTATTGCACAAATTGTTGATAGTCTCCTTTTTCACATTAGGGCCAGTTGCTTCTATCTGTCTATTGAGGTCTGCACTTTCGCAACAGACAGGTGGCCGAATATCGAAATAGATGAACGGACGCATAAAATTCTCCAAACGATTAATCATGGTCATCTAACACTACATTCATATGAATATTGAAATTTAACCAAAATCATATCTTGTATGGCCTGAAATGTTCTATCGAATCTGTCGTGTTTGCTTACATTCAGCAGAGCAAGATGGCGGTCCCTAGCAAACAGTAAGTTGCAAACATGCTAACGTGGTTTTGATGGTGTTTGATTAGTAATAACTGACACTGTTTCTCTTTGTCGACCTGTCTGATGCTCTGATTATAAAGAAATTGCGGCTAATGTAGCAGCTACAGTGTTATAACTCAAGGTTACTTGAACATGACGGTTCGCTCTTTGCTGCTAAGCTAGCTCGAGTTAACGTTATGCTAGTCTGAATTAGCTTTACTATAAGTCAGCTAACGTTAACCAGAGTTAGATTTTGGAGTCCTCCTAGCTGGCACATAATTGTCAGCTTCCTCCTAATTGAGCCTTTCCTTCGATTTTTGTTTCACAATAACTTAATTATATTTTGTCGTTTGGTAGATAATAAAAACGTTATCAGTGTCACCTGAGATGTGTTCTGATGTGGTATTTTGTACTTTGGGGGGTTGGCTTGAGCTTCAGTGGGTCTCTGGGCAGGTTTTGGTCTGTTTTTGTTCCATTTTTCGTGCAAGAGTATGATCCGTTTTCAAGAGGACCATTGGTATCAACACAATGTTAAATATTACAGAGTGACAAATGACTCAAATCAAATGAAAATGCCCAGCGTAGGTTAAAAAGGATACTATTTATTAAAGCCAAACCATCACTCTCAGCTGTACCTCACCTGACTTGTACATATGGCTATTCTTGGCACTGGAGAATGAAAATTAGTAGCTCATTGGAAGTTAGGACCAGACATAGGTTATTTGGCATGTGTAGTGCTTAATTTGAGAACAAATCTGTAGAGGGATTCAGATGGGCTGTGTTTTTGTTCAGGACAGAAAGATTTGTGAATGTTCGTTGTGTAAATGCTGCAAACACACCTAATATCTAGGCTGTTCTCTACCACTTTAACTTGATTTGTTTTCACATTGCCTTACTGTATGAATATTTTTGCCAGTGAAATACATGTAAATTTGCAAGATGCATTGGCTGTGGCAGGTCAGGGTAGATTTCTGGTCTGGACTTAAGAAGTTAGTATTTTCATGAGTTTCTTTTCCTGATTTCTCACAGGTATGGGCTGATCTTGCCCCAGAAGAAAGCAGCGTCCAAGACAGCAGCCCTGCAGAGACCCTCAGTGTTCGGGGATGACTCTGATGATGAGGTAGCCGTGGTTTTTGAATTATTACCATCAATTTGTCTTTTGTTATTCACCATTCGATTTACATGGTCAATGCCAAAATTTACCAGTACTCTTCCTATTTTGCAAACTAAATAGGTTTCTGTAAAAGAAAAAAAACTCAAATCCAAGATCCAGATGACGTAATTAGTAGACTTTAGACTGAAGGTGTATGTTTTGTTATGTCTGTCCTCAGACCTCGGTCGGGGAGAGTCTGCAGAAAGAAGCTGTGAAGAAAAAGATGATGAAGCAGGTGAGAGGAGGGATAAAATACTCTGTGAGATTTATTGTGGAATCCAGTTAATATTGTGAACTCCCATATTATATTTTTGCCACAATCATGATCGTCTCTCTTTTTCCTTCTCCTGGCCTTTGTGCCTCTTGCTGTCTCTCTCTCTCTCTCTCTCTCTCTCTCTCTCTCTCTCTGTGTCAAAAGACTCGTTTGGAGATGCAGAAGGCCCTGGAGGAGGACAGCACTGTATATGATTATGATGCTGTGTACGATGACATTCAAAAACAGAGAGTGGAGAGCAACAAGAAGGTTCTTGGAGGAACAGACAGAAAGGTAATCTCAACTAACCCAAGACACTAACATATAGTCAAATGTATGCATTCAATGAACTTTGAATTCAGCCTGTATTCTCATACTGTATACCTAACAGGATCCTGATGTTGACCACTTATATACATTAGTTGACATTGGGATTGCCTATTGAGATTTTCCCTCAACTTGTTTTCCTCTCTCTGTCCTTACAGCCCAAGTACATCAACCAGTTGTTGAAAGCAGTAGAAGAGCGGAAGAAAGAACAAGAACGGAGGGATGAAAGGAAGATCCAGAAGGAGAGGGAGGCGGAGGGAGAGCAGTTTGCCGATAAGGAGGCTTACGTTACCTCCGCCTACAGGCAAAAACTTCAGGAGAGGAAGGAGGAGGAGGAGAGAGAGAGGAGAGTGGCAGAGATGGAAGGTTAGACTCTGATCCTTTAGATGTCTTGGAAATAAGCCACTTTATGTGAAACAGTGTAAACTAATGTTTTTTATATTTGCTCATTTTGGTTAGCTGCTATGGACGTGATGAAGCAGAAGGACCTGAGCGGCTTCTACCGGCACCTGCTGAATCAGACTGTGGGAGAGGAGGCGATACCAGATCGCTCAGCAGACAAGTCAGTCCTAACTCAAACTTGCTCACTCATACACACAATTAGGGCTGGGTTGATATGGTTGAAATCAATACCACGATAATCATAAGGATTTTTTTCCCGATATCGATATATATATATATATCACGATATGGCTCACGTATGCAAAATCACATGTTAAATAATCAATGAATGTTCATCCCATTGAACGGAATGGTAATGTTAGGTGTGATGTCAAACAAAACTGACATTTTCAAATAATATTCCTTAAAATGTTCCATACCTCATTTTGTCAATTTTTTAAAATAAAATGTGCTTTTTATCATCAATTTAGACAGCAGAATTGTGTCACAATATCTCAAAATCACCATATCATCAGGATATAATTCCACTGAAAGACACTAAATGATAATATTGAATCATTGCCCATCCATATACACAACCACACACATTTGTTTTTTAGAGCTTCTCTGAGCCTGTAACTAAATCTCTCTTCCTGCTTCCACAGAACTCAGAGCTCCAAGGTCTCAAAAGCGGCAGAGAGGACTTCACCCCTTCCCTCACCTGCCTCCCATGACAACGTCCACAATTCATACAGCGACACCGAGGAGGGGCATGACCAGAAGTCTGGCTTCAGCAAGCCTGGGCCGGGCTCCACCCACTCCAAACGCCATTACAGACAGAGGTCGCCCTCATCAGGGAGCGGAGAAGACAAGGAGAGGGAGAGGGAGCGGGACAGACAGAAGAAGAGCCACAGAGACCAAGACAGAGACAGAGATAGGGGGAGGGACAGAGAGAGAGACCGAGACAGAAACCGAGACAGAGAAAGGGACGACAGACACGGGAGAAAGAGAGATGACAAGGACAGAAGGAAAGATCGGGATAGAGAGCGAGGCAGAGAAGACGACAGAAGCAGGGGCAGAGGGGATACGGAGAGGGAGGAGCGGCACGGGAAGAGGGAGAGGAGCCCTAAAGAGAGAGAGAGGGACAAGAACGGGGAACGGGAGAAGAGAAGGAATCCGGACGAGGACACGCGGAAAGAGAAGGACTGGGACGAGGAGAAGGAGAGAAGGAGGGACGAGGAGAAGGAGAGAAGGAGGGACGAGGAGAAGGAGAAGGCAACAAAGAGGGAAGAAAAAGCCGAGGAGAGGAAGGAAGGAGTAGTAGGAGAAGAGACGAAGGAGAAACAAGGTGAGGAGAGTGCCGAACAGGAGGAGAAAGCGAATAAGTTTGCGAAGCGCAGCAGCGATCAGACGGTGAGTTCGGCGAGAGATCGGTACCTGGCCCGGCAAATGGCCCGCTCCGCCTGCAAGACCTACATCGAGAAGGAAGAGGACTGAGATTTGACTCGCACACACTGCAAAGACTCCTGTGTTGTACAAGAACTGTCTTAATATGAAGTGTGGCCGCTTTAATGGGACGTATGGGATATTATGTGCACACACACACACACACACACACACACACACACACCGTGTCCGTATGGTGTATGAAACCAACTCCTTTTCAGCGCACTGCGATGGACACACTCCGACAGCAGAGTGCGCTCCTGATCTACTGTCTGGAAGACGAATGGATTTTCCGAATTGAACGGGTGAATTCTTGTTTCATTTGTAACGAATATGAAATGAGAGTGCTGACTTGTAAATGTGTGTTTTGAGACTTAAACAAACGGGTGTGTAGACGAAAAAAGTAATATTGCCTCATTGGGAAGATGAGTGAATGTGGAATGAGTTTTGAGCCAAGGGTCTTGTGTTTGACTAATTTTGTTGAGGTTTTGTATTTTTCTGGAGTAGTCTGTTCTGAGTTAATAAAACAATTTCTGGTCCACAATTTATTCTCTTGCATCGTGTTTATTTTGTTGTACAGTGATTTTACAGTGTACTGTGACACAACATGTACAGGATTATGATATTTTTCACTTTATAGTTCAGAGTGACAACCACATTTATTCCAGAAAGACAACTTGATGACAGAAATAGCAAACTATTACCGCATCGCAAGTTTCAGTGAGAAGACAAAATTTCCATCAAAACCAATGCTTGGGGGCGCCCTGGTGGCTCACGGAGTAGGGCGCGTACCATAAGGCTCAGTCCTTCCCACAGCGTCCCGGGTTCAAATCCGGCCCGTGGTCCTTTGCTGCATGTCCTCCCCTCGCTTTCTCTCCCATACCTTCCTGTCTCTCTCTCACTATATCTCTCAAATAAAGCATAAAATGCCAAAAATAAATCTAAATCAAAACAATGCTTGATTGCAGCAATCTTTTCTCCCATCTTGTGTCTCTCTTTTCTGTGATGTCAGCTGTGGTCTAGATGTACATGAGGAAGTTTGTCCACTGAAATAAAGGAATAAGCAAAACTCACAACAATGTAGATTTGTCAGTATCCAGTTTTTTTCAACATTCAAGTATGGGGCCTTGCACAGAATGAATGCCGCACTGTGTAGGAACATGTATGTTGGATATCTAGAGATGAAATAATAGATTCTTTGCACTACAGTAATAAGTGCAACCAGACTTGCCTCATTCTGGTCCATGTAAATGACTCCATTGGAAGATTTGCTGCTGAATATCTCTGTAATTAAAACAAACCACAAATATCTCTGTCAGATAAAGATAAAGGCCACAGGGTAAGCTTTTAAATACATCTTAAAATGGAGAAATCTCCTGCAATTTTGAAGAATGATGCAATATTCAAATCTGGATTGTGTGTCGAGTATTTCAGTATGGCCTACCACCATTTTCTTGATAACAGATGCTTCTGTCTTGAGGATTCAATTTAAACTTTCACCAAAACCAAGAAACCACCCAACTTGGGAAAAAAAACAGTTAACCTAAGTTACCGTAACTCTTTCTGTGACAAATCAAAAAGCAAATATATTAACTTGGTACGACAATTTTTCACCTTTAAGAGCTGTGTTGACCTTTTACCCCTTTAGGCTCCTGCCCTACTAATTTGGACACCTTATTATGAGCACAGCAGCTTTTTTTCCTTGTCCTTTTTGGAACTGGTGTGATTGGTTGCATGTCACTCACTGGATAGGTTGTCCAGGCGCAGCATGAGAGTGAGGAAGCTCTCCAAGGAGATGGAGGAGTAGTAGCCGGAGTAGCGGAACGTCAGCAGATGCACCATGCTGTCATCCAGGTCTATTCCTGGTGGAGACACATGGAAAACAATCACTCCAGTCACAATCATACATGTGAAGTATTTTCCCCTTTCCTGTTTTGGTATAAGCTTATTATTCATCATACTGTGGCTGCAGACAGTTAAATTAAAATCCAATAATCTAACTTTTTTTTTTTTTTACCTGCAGTCTTGATGGCATTCTGTAGCTCATTGTAGGAGAGGGTCCCAGTCTGAGAAACATCTGAGCGCTCAAAGATTTTCTGGAAGAAATATTAATCTCCTTTGAGCAAACAGACAGAAAGACAGACTCTGGATATGGAAGTCAGATTTTCATCCCCCAAAGTGATTAAATGCACACCACAGACACATAAAACCTTCAGACTCAAACTCAAGCCAATGTTTCTTAAAATAGAAATTTTCAACTTTCAGAAAATCAGATGAAATGAGTTGAATATGTTTTCCTAATGGCTTTATTTGCTACATTACCTTGAATTCGTCAAACTTGTTCCAGAGATTTGAGAATTCGGCAAAGGTCATCTTCGCCCTCCGGTCGATCTTTGTACATTAAGAATGTTTCATATATACAGATGAAAACTACACATACAGATGAAAAATTTTAACTCCCAATCATGAATCAGAATAATAGATCCTTTCAGAGATGATAAATTGGGGTGATTTGTAAAATAACTTAAGCATGTTAACATGTTTTGAAGGATACATCCATCATAGCAATCATGCTCCTGCAGGTATCCAGGTCAAAACCGTCCCGGCTCCCTGTGAAAGGAAGACACAGAGTAACAAAATTAAGTCTCCACAGGTGAATTAGCATTTTTTAATGTTTGGAAAAGAATCTCACATCATGGCAAAGTGACTATCAACTCACCATGAGGGAAGTTGTCGTTCAGGAGCCTTTGGAGCTGTCTGTCACCCAGCTCACCATTCTGACAGCAGAGACAGAAAAAATAAAAACAGGGATTGAAAACTGGCAAAATGGGGAAATGGATGGGCGGATGGATGAGTGGCGAGAGAGAAAAGAGAGACAGAACAGACAGATTTAAAGACATGCACGGGTTGAAAAATAACTCACCTGATTAGCGTAACGCTTGAACATGGTATAGGTTGAGCTGTTGTCATTGTCTTCGCCAGTTGGCTTAAAGAGAACAAACATCATCAGATCATTAGACATCAGACTGGCAGATTCTGAAACCACTGCATACTCTAATTTTGAATGGTAGTGAATTACAGCTACAGGTATTCAACACATTTCATACCTTGGGAGTCACAGTGTGTTCATCTGTGTGTTCGTGTTCATCTTCATCTTCATCTCCATCATGGGCGCTGGGTGCAGAAAAAAATCAGTTAAAGAGCAGATTTGTGCTTAAATGTCCAGTCAGTTTGTGCTATTTATGATTTTTGAATTGGCCTCACGCTGTGGAAGCTCAGTTCTTGACTTAAAACATTCAATTTCTGCACTTTAGAGTTTATATTCTAAAACATTATATCAATGTTTGACGATCACTACTCAAGCTTTCAAAAACATACAGTAGACGATTACATTCGAAAAAATATTTCTGTTTTATATAGATATCAAACAATTGGAATGAAAATCTCCATTTGGGACATACAGTATATTGTGTCATAAATCATGGTTTTTATGTGGTTCTCAACTGATGGTCAATCTTTATGACTCTATTTGATTGTTTGATTGACTTTTTGTACATAGAGTACACACTTGTCTACACTTATCCACACCTCCTCTTGGGAGTCTATATAGATGGTGTCATTGAATGTTTCACCTGTTCTGATGAAGGTCTTGTACCGAAAGCTTAACCAATAAACTGGTGTTTACATTGGTGCTACACTGGTGCTACATTTTTTGGTAAGCACATTCCCCCCCTTTTTACAATAAATCATGGTAAACAAAGTAAACTCCTTACTCCACTTCACTGTCGGCCTTGGAGTAGACGGTGAGAATGAAGTCTGCGGTCTTATTGGGCTCCATGGTGGAGGGGATGATCACATACTCTCCGGGCTGCAGGCTGTGCAGCTCGATCAGATCCCTTTCATAGGTGTAAGTCTGCTGCTGCTTCACTGGCCTGTTGCTCCTGAAGAAGGAGGATCCCAGACGGCCCTGTGGTGTCTGGATCAAATATAAATCTAATGAAATATAATTGTTTCCATAAGATCACAGGCTATTATATCATTCAAATAACTTGGTGGTGGAATTTGCTTTGTGTGCATATAGGTAGTGTGTGATATTTCTTGCTTACCCCTGGTGGCACCTGTTGGATTTGAAATGGGAAAAAATAACGTCAATATACAGTAAACATTGTTTCCACCCACTCCAGTATTTTTGCCATAGGGATAGTGTGAAAAATTGAGAAAGTTCTGCCAGGAATCAATCTTATGTCAGCAGAGGCACATGTGATCCCAAAAGCAGATTTCTTAATTACTAATCACATAATCACTAATGACTAATAATGCACTAATGTGTAATAATGTGTTTTCTTGTTGCCTATTTTTGGGTTTCATCATTTTCTCATATTTTTACATTACATTTGACTTACTTATTATCTAATTATAATTTATTTGTTATATAATAAACTCTAAACATTCCTGGGTACAGACATGTAAAGGTCAGGACTCAGACCTGAAAGATGGTAAGTCCAATGGGGTTGGATCTTGTCTTGTTGCGATGACGCTGAACAGGTTTCTGCATCAGAGACAGCAAGATGTTTTTGTCTCCCTTCTCTTCCTGGTCGATTTGCTTCACTCTGATGCGATACTGAGGGTTCATCGAAAAGGTAGCTAGGGACAGGAAAAGGGGCGTTAAATAATGTAACCAATATAGATAGCACTTAAGAAAAATTGTGGTTGTTCTGTGCTCCCACACATTAAAGGAAAATCACAGTTCGAGTTAAGGGTGGAAGGATGAATGAGGCCCACCATAACTCATGTTGCCCCCTGAAGTTCTGCCTGCCATCCAACTGCCATCATAAATCATGCATTTCCACTGGCAGGAGAGGTCACCATCGATAAAGTTGGGGTTCTCACAGCAGATGGACATGAAGCTGAAATAGTGGCAGAAGTCCTCCAACTCCATCCTGACAGACACAGACAGGATAGAAAGAGAGAGAGACAGAGACGAAAAGCCAGGAGAAAAATCGATAGATGAAGAGGGAGAAAATTGTGAAGCAAATCTATAGATCTTGCTCATTCCCTAAGATGTTGCTTTCAAATCTCTATCATTATTTACCAAAACTCTCCATCGTTGCGTTCAAAGCACTTGTCCCGATCTTCACGGCTAACTCTGTCCCACAGATATGACCTGAGCACAACAATAAAATGAGTTCATGAGAGTATGCAACATATGACATACATGTTTGTTCATGGAACAGGATTTAGCTGTTCTTCACAGAAAAATTATTAAGTTGTAGCGCAGTATAAACTAGATCTTTTTATTGCTGTATCTGTGCTCATGTTGCATTATTCGTTTTAATTGTAAACTTGTAATGAATTTGGGATGATGATATATGAGTCATCCATACTTGTCACTCCAGTTTCCACTCCACTCCTGACGGCCCCAAGGGTTCAAGAGTCGGACCAGCTTCACTGTGGTCCCGTTACACTCAACCTAAAAATGAAAAGAGAATGTTTTAACTTTTTATTTTTCCTCAATATAACTTTTTAAACTTTTAAACCAAATATCCTGACATTTGCAATTTCAAATGCTCCTAGTATTAGAGTTAAGGTGAAGAGAATCTGCTGATACAAATTTTTTGCTGACAAAAGCCACAAAGACAAGGATAGAAGGAAAGATAGGGAAAGAGACTCCTAAAGCTCATGGCATTACACTGCTTATTTTCAATATGCCTGCTGTCCTGAACACCCCCCCCCCCCCCCCCCCTCGCCCCTATACGTGCACACACACATGCACACACACGCACACACACTTACCTCAGTAACCGCTGTGACAGTGTATGCGTGTGCGTCCACCAGTCCAGTGTGTGCCACAGTGTTCACCAACTCACCCTGAAACAGACAAAACAGCAAATCATTCCATGGAATTTAATTTATGCAGTTTTTCTTTTTATATTTTACTTTCTCTCTTAAAGCAGCAAAAAAAGACCTGAGACCTTGAAGAGCAAGAAGAGTAAAAAATAAAGTAGGGAAACGGAACTGAATTTCTGCTACAAAGGGCTACTTACCCCTTTCTGGGACGTCCCGCAGCAAATCATTGACTTGCACCTGGTGGCTCTGGTCAGTGAGAGCCACAGCTCCTTATCATGGGACGCAGTGTGAGACTTTCTGAGTTCGTAAGTCATGTGCACGCCGCCGCTGAAATCCTTGAAGGCCTCTGATGGAAGACCAGCGTTCATGTCTGCGTATGAACCGCACACTCTGACAGAAACACAGACAAAACAGTGTTTTTTTTACAACAGGCTGTACAGGAGGTCGTCATGGATACCACTCAGATAATTTTCATCATTGTAATACTATAACAGACTCTTTCTTCTATCATATATCAGTGGAGTCAATATTGATTAGTTGAACATCATCAAAGGTCTCGTGGGGATCTTGAGGATTTTTTTTTTGTCCCACTGCTACATACAGCAACTGTGACTTATTGACCAAATGTTTCAGGTCAGGGTGGGTGAGCTGTTCACTCACTTGGCATAGGCTTTCTCCAGCAGAGGAACCCAGAACTCATTGCCAGTTTTGGAGCGCACAGACAGGAACTGCTTGTTGTACGTTGGCAGGTAGTCGTCAATGACAACATCCACCCACTTACCAAACCTCCAGAACTGACAGACAAGAAGAGGAGCAGTTTCAGGTTAGTTGTCAGGAATGCAGATTAGTTGAATGACTTGAGGCAAACAATGTCAAGTGGTTTGTGTCATGAAAAAGTTCTGGATTATTATTCTCTTACCCTGAAGTGAAAGATTCCTGCATATTCCTTGAAGTTTTGGTCAAGAGGAACAACTTGCACCATCAGATCTTTCTGGAATGTCAGCGATGCAATTGCAGCCAGAAACCAGCAGTTACCTAGTAAATGAAGAAATATCCATCGGTCTCTAGTACTGATGTATAGTTCAAATTCACTACCATGCACATACTAAGCAATAAATCAGAAAAATCTTGCTTACCCACATTCCCTTGACCAAAGTCAAACCTTGAAGCCCCTTCAACAATGAAAGAAAGCTCCTTGTTGACGTTTTGCCCTTTCATGATGTCCTGCACCGAGACAAAAACAAAGTCAAGCATGTACATGTAAAAAATGCAACCATGTCAAAATGTGTCATCCTATTGAAAATACATGCATTTGCCTGTATGATATCCTAACTTCAGAGACACATGCAAAAGGAAAACCAAAGTCTAATCATGTCAGGCTGTGTTATAAATGGCACTTACTGCAGGCCTGAGCCACTCCACTTGGGATTGTTGCCACTGGCTGAGATCAGGCAAGTCTCCCAGAGAGTTGTTGTCGGGTGGGAAGGTGTTGTCCACGAAAAGTCTCCCCCTCCTGAGGTAGTACTGCTTCAGGTGCTCATAGTCTTGGTTGTTGAACTTGGCAGGGTTGGAGGGGCTGCCCTCGCTGCCATCTTGGTAGCGCAAGTTGATGATATCAGTGCAGGACTCAGGCATGTTGAGGTCTGAGAGGAGAGAGGGAAAAAAAAGAAAAATGCCATTAAATGCTCCAACAAAACTAATAAGTGCATGTCATGATGTTCAGAAAGCTCTTTCTCTCTGAGTCTATTCACAATTAGAGCTAAACTGAGATGATTACCTGGGAGACAGCTGCAACCAACTGCTGCTTTTCAAGAGAAGCCTTGAATCTGCTCAGTCTGGTGCAGTCTGTACAGCAGCTCATCCCTAATTTATACCCATCCTCTCTTACATAAGTTCACCTGAGTCAGACCCTCCCCCCGAAACTCCAGAAAAGCTACATTTTTTACCGGTGCTTGAGACACTAGTTCTGTGGTATAAATCATCATCCCTAATGAAACGGCTCTGATGTGATTGATTTGAGGTGTCAGTGGACATTTCAGTGGGAAATGTTCTCAGCGTTTGTGGGCTGCATGTAACAGGATCCCATGTTGTGCTGCATGGAGAAACTTCATTGGTATTTTTACACAAAGTAATTAGAATCTGTCAACACGCCACACCATGGCAGCCTTAGAAAGTTGTCTTGCTAATGCCATAAAGGCAATTTAAGGCAGGTAGCAAGTGCAAAATTTGCTGGTAAGTTTTATGAATAAGGCCCTATATTCTTTATCTAACAAATACAGTTCTCCAGTGTTTTTTTTTTTTATCTTCTGCTACATATGCATTCACCTGTCTGAACATGTTTATTTCGAGTCATTTAAATGAACATGACAAAACTGCTGCATGTGTGTGTGCTACACAGTATTGTATATAAAATGAGTCTATGATTCTACAAAAAAACACACTTTTATTTGATTAGTTGAGATCAGCTATTTTCTCTCCCAAATATCAGATTCAGCTTTGACATTCAAACAATACATAATCAGGGTATCAGGACATTTGGTGGCCATTTTGTTATAACCCCTGCTGTCAATAGATCTTGTGAAATTCACCTAAAATACTTTCTAAACCACCAAAACTGATGAAAATGCAAAACTAGAAGCGGCCTCCTATTTTTTTCTCATTTGTGAAGAAGAGGAAGAGGAGGCTCATGTTTGGACACTGGATTATGCCAGTGAAGACACTTTTGAGAGAAAAAGAGACAACTTCTTGGCATGTTGAATTGTGGGCTTTTTGACGATACAGTTTCATGTTTAATGGCAATTATCAAACATCTTCATAGTGGAAAATATGACGAACATCAGAATGATTAATTCCTACAGTGTTGAAGCAATATTTCAACACACACAACAAACTTTGTTATGACTCCATGGACCGACCAAATGATCTGCCTCAAAACAGAAGCTAATAGCGGGTCAATGCACTTTAAGTGCACATCATCAGTTATATGCTAAGCTAGCCATATGAAACTTAATGACACTGGATATGTGATCAGCATTTTTCTTAGAGGAAAGAAAAGGAAGGAAATCCACTCGTTTAACTGGAAGTTGAAATGTTGTGTGTTATCACACTCCAGCACCACTTGCCAATTATTCATACAAATCTCTGATCTTACCAATTAATTGGCCTAAGCAATTAATCAGCTGATGTCTAATCTCAGAATTGGAACAAAATGCAAAATGCAAATATTTACTTCTATCATTTGACACATTTGACTTAAAACTGGTTGAGAGATACAGCAGTAAAAACTAGGTGCAAATGAAATGGGCGAGGAAAATACACATAGGGGTAATGCAGAACAGAAGTAAAGCCATGTTGTAGAATTTTTTAAAGGTTGAAAGCGAAATTGTGAGATTTACCAACAATGTGAAAATGATTTATTTGAGAGACGCCTTTGGTAGTGAAATGTTAAAGAAGATGAACATTAGTTGAAGAAATGTATAGAAATTCCATGGGCAAATTACTAAAACATGGAGCATTTCACTAATCTTAGAATATATTGTGGTAGATTTTCCATCCTAAATATAATGAAAATACATAACACATTGTCATAAACTTGTAGGTTGTTATTCTACCTATATTTTGCATAAGGGGGATTTTATGAGAAGTTGTGCTTGCCTACAGCTCTGTACCCCACGGAGCTGTGAGATTATGGAGACAGAGACATGGCCCCCGGTTAAGTCTGTTCCTGAGAACTGTCACGCACATGAATTATCTGCAAGAACAGCATTACCACTGTCCTGTCAGTAAGATCTGCAACCTTATATGCAAATTCAACACACGTTCAAGAACTTCTGTGTGTGTGTGTGTGTGTGTGTGTGTGTGAGAGAGAGTGTGTGTGTGTGTGTGTCTGTGGAATGGGGGTGGGGTGTTGAGGGGCTCCTCATGCATGACAGTATTGCCCATAATTCTACCTAAAACAGTAATGACTTGATACTTCACCTGAGATTAGCATCTGAGATTCAGTTCACCTGAAATTAACAGTCTAAACCAAATGGAAGTTATATGTGATGTGTTAATTGAAAACAAAGAAAAAGGAACAAATGAATGTGTAATTTGTTCGCCTGTCTTTGTAGCTAATTGTGATACATGACATGATGGTTAGTATAGAAAGCTATCCATCTGTGGACTTGTAGCTTTTATTTTAGCTATAAATTGTGGTTTTAGCAATAAAATGTAGTGTTAAAGATTTAAATCTCACAACAGCATTTAAGGGAGTGAAAAGGTTTTTTCACCATTAATATACAGTATGTGGCAGGAGTTTAACGGAGCATTCAATTCCTATCTGTTTATTTTTATTGCTAGAGAAAACATCATGACTTTTCCATTGCCAAGCACATCTAAATATTTATAAGCCCAAGGACTTAGGGTCTCTTAGGTACAAACATTAACACTAACCCTAAGGCAGAAAAAGAAGAATTCTAACAAAAAAACAAAACAAAACATAATGAAGATTAAAAAAAGAAAACAAGAAAATATGGTAAAGGAATGAATAAAGATGCAAACATGAAATGACATAAAATAAAAATAAAAATAAAAAAATTGTTTATCAAGGTTTTATGTAGACTATACAGGCTCTATAAATGATAAGCTTATTTTAAAATACTTTCACCAATACAGTTCCAGGAATCAAAAAGGTCCTTCTTGCTGTGAGGAACCACCAGCCATCCTAAGCTTGTTAAATATCAGAGAATATTTACTTGTTGTTACTTGTTTGTTTTTTAAATCTCATCTTTCTCATCTCAGTTATGCCAAGAAATTCCACCTGGATTTGGACCTTGACAGCGATTCAAAGCTAAAATTATGAAGCTGTTGTCCCACCCGTTCTCCTGAATTCTGTTCAGCTTACTGCACAGGATTGGCCTGCAAGAAAAAATAAAACATGTTGGCACCCTTCAGTGCCGCTGTTGGATCTGCCTTGTGATGACTGGATGCCCATTTGGAATTTTTGACTGATATCAAAGGGAAACAGAGTCTTTGGCAGAATAAATACATACCAAGACTGCATGTTACACTCTGTTATTGTACTATCACACTATTAGCCAGAACCAGTCCAGCCAGCCATGGTTAGGTGTAAGACACGCAACAAAGAAGTATTGTGACAGACAGCCTTTAAGGGCCTCTGTTATGTGCACACCTGCAGAGGGGATAATGTCTGCTCTCTCCGCAGGTCCTGACACATGTCAATTATTCTCTCAGTGGAAGCTTTACAATTATGCAGCATAGATTTTCGTCTGCCTCTGTCAAATTCACTGTTGCCCTTGGGACAAATTCTTCATAGATGTGAACATTCCGGCTTTAAACAGAAAACGGGTTGTTAAATATTATGTATGTCTCAACAAAGCTCATATATCAACACAGAGCTACACGCAAATAATGTATGGAAATGTTTCCCTGAAACAGAGTCAGTATGGAAGATATTAGATTTATCAATAGATATATCAATGCACATCAGTCCAGGAAAATACCAAATGTTGTATCAGCATTCATTGCATGCATTTTTTAAGCATGCTTTATATTGCAGTGCTTGAAATTACAGCTTCCTCTTCTCATAATCACACTGTATTTAGATGGTAATAATAGGCCTCCTTTTTACCTCAATTCAGTATTTACTGGTGAGGCTAAAATCGGTTACACTTTAAGTAGTAGAAGCCATAATTGATACAAAACAGGTCATCTCTTTTATCCTTCACTAGTTTCTGTGCAGGCTACCAATGCACAGAGGATGTTAATTATGTGCTTTGTGTGTCACTGATGGGAATAAAGCCATGGAATCACACTGACCAGCAAATTGAAGAAATAATAAATATTTTTTTATGGTAGTAGTGTGAAAGTTAGCCATTAAGTCTGCATGGAAAACTTAGTCAGTGAAAGTGAACTAGCAGACTGGTGCTTTTCCCTCCGTCAGCCGCTGGCGCCGGGTGGAGTTTGTGGGTCGGTGGGAGGGGTGGGCTGGTGGTGCTGCTGAAGATGATGGCAGGGTGTAAAAGAAAGAAAAAATCAACTGATGTCACTTTCCACCATTCTGTGCATTCGTGGAGAAGGCGTTCATCAAGTAGGTATTTATTTGTCTTTAGGTGTCATGATGCGAAGGGTTGAAAAGTATTGGATTATTAGAATGTTGTTCATCGCCAACTTGCCCGTTGAGAATATTAATTTATGCATTGTCAAACAGTCTCCCTGTTTACATTCCTTTGAAGTGTTTCAGTTCACATGCAGCAAAACACACCATCCAAGCACGAGACAGGCAAGATGAGGCGTACTAGTTTACTTTAATTTTCATTTTTCATAAATTTTCCAGCAAATTGGTTGCCTACCTTGAGAATTTTTTGTGTGCTGTGAAAATGAACAGAAAAGAAAGGAGAGGATTGAGTAACAAGACAGCATGAGCTATGTTCAAAACCCCTGAGGTGCAGCACACAAGTGCAGCTCCCCTCTACAGTATACCAGCTTGCACAACCAAAACAGAACCCCATTTCATCTTGGTGTCCAACCATAACACCAGGGTTGGTGATCAATTCATGAATGAACTCATCAATTCAAATTCAACTGAGGAATTGGACTTTGAAAAAAACCTAAAGGAAACAGAAATGGAATTGAATTGGAATTTCAGGAAGTTCGAATTCAATGAAACTCTGTGAAATTCCATGTTTTTTGTTTTTTTTCTTATCACATATCTGAGATTACACAGTGTTATAGATTATCAATACTGAATATCATAAAATGTTAAAGGGGCCTTTCAGTTGGTATTTGATGCATAACATGTAGCCTAATCGTAATGCATACATTATGATGGAATGTATTTGATTTGTTTAACTGTATTTTATTTGGTTCATAATGTTTGATTTATAATGTGTAGCAAGTCAAGAACCTCTCTTAGAAGTGCAATTTGATGGAATTGAATGGAATCTAAATTCTGTTTTCTGTCGTTCCAATTCAATTCCAATTCTGTTTCCTTAGAGATTCCAATTCCAGGAACTGAATTGGAATTTACCAGGAATTCTCAATTCAGTTCATGAATGGCCCCAACCCTGTGCACATAATTCCACAAATAGAAAATATAGATTATCCCATTAAACAATAACCATTTTCAATTCTGAAAGACTGATAAACAATTGAAGAGGTTTCGATTGTATTTTTCTGGTGTCTTTACTCCATCTCGGCCTCTGCCTTGGAGTAGACGGTAAGGATGAAGTTTGCCGTCTTGTTGGGGTCGTATGTGCAGGGAATGACCAGGTACTCTCCTGGCTGCAGACTGTGGAACTCAATGAGCTCCCTCACGTCACAGAACTCACTGACTTTCAGAGCTGAAGTATCCTGGAAGAGCGAAGCTGGAAGATGCCCTTTTGGTGCCTGCAATGAACAAAAATGGGACATTTCCATGTGGCAGCTTGTAATCATTTTGCAATATTGAAATTGCTTATTGCTTATTTCTTCAGGAAACATGAATAGTAGAAACAGTTTTTGCTTACCTCTGATGGCACCTGTTTAGAGGGAAGGAGGAGGAATATCAGATTAGATATTTTGCAAATTAGGTTAATAACACACAACAAAAATATATGGACCAGTGTAAATGCCAAACCAGACTATTTATGCATTATATCTTTTATTGTTAGATTGTGAATGGACAAGCACAGTAATAACCTGATAGATGATGAACCCCATGTAGTGATATTTGACTTTGCTGCGATATTCCTCGTCAGGCTTCTGCATCAGGGACAGTAAGACGTTCCTGTCTCCCTTGCTCTCCCCCTCCACTGCCTTCACTCTGACGCGGTACTGGGGATTTGTCCAGAAGTTGTCTGGGGAAAAGGATGGGGGAAATGGTAGCAATGGTTATGTAATTGTCAGACACCTGCTTATTTTTCTAAACAACCTCAGTTCCTGAAGCTTTCTCATTATATTTTGGCCTTGTAAGAGTATGAATCCTGAAGCCTCACCTGACTCGCTGTCGCTGCCCCCAGCAGACTTTCCTTCCTCCCAGCGGCCTTCTTTCAGTGAACATTTCCACTGGCAGGCAGCATCATCATCCAGGAAGTTGGGGCTCTCACAGCAGATGTCCATGTCTTCATAATAGACACAGTAATCTTCCATCTTCATCCTGATAGACGGATAGGAATCAACGAAAAGCCTTTGAATAAATGCAATAAGTTGAAAAAAGAACCAACCCTCTACAAAGTGATATTTATAGAAATGTCGATCAAAAAGGTGTGGTAATTCATGATGTAACAACACAACATGTTTTATTTAGAGAATTTAAGTTTTTCAGTTTCAGTTTTTCATTTATTGCTTTTTTTTGGATGCCATACCAGAATTCTCCATCATTGCGCTTTTTGCGACACTCGTCACGGTCGTCAGAACTAACAGTATTCCACAACGCTGACCTGTAACACAGAATAACTTTCAAAATCCACTCCATGTTTATTCACACAACACAATACTTTACAGGGACAGTTGCCTATGGGGCAGTTGCTGAGAAAAGCCTGTGCTGTCAACTACATGCAGATAATAGCTTGTGACGACAGTCATTATGTGCAGGCTTCACTGTTCCTTACTTGTCACTCCAGTCTCCATTCCACTCCTTCTCACCCCACGGGTTCCAGATTCTTACCAGATTCACCTTTGTCCCCTCACTCTCTACCTGTAGAATAAACATCAATAATGGCGTTGGTTAAACAATAATTACCCCAGTGTTAATTGAACAGGTTAAGATTGGAACGATAGCAATACAAATAGAAGGTAAGGAGCTCCACATTGGGTTTTTACTGTAGAAAAGACAGGTGCTCTTTGGAGGTAGGTGAGTCAGAATAGGCCAATGCATGGGAAGTCTGTAAATATTCATTAGAATGCCTTTATATCACATGGGAAGAATAGATTAAAATAACTCCACCAATGCATTGCAGACTAGTCTGACCTTCAACAAAGAGCCATGCACAGCCGAGGGCAAAGGCATATATACACAGGAAGCACTAGCTGGATTCAGACCTGCTCGTCACATAACCACTGGGTGATTACGAGTATGTACAATGCATAAGAAACTGCCACCAGATGGAGTCATAGTACATAAAAAGTCATGGAACCAAGTCAGATTCAAGCAATCAATCAACCTGAGTCTTAAAAAGTTTAACACCTGTCCAGGAACAAAACATATTTATAGAGGGACAACGTGTATGGAAAAAAAAAGAAAAAAAAGATTGAAGACAACAGTGAAAATATAGACATAACAGGTATGAAAGAGGGGATAATTTCATTATGATTATTTACCTAATATACTTGTTAGAAGACATTTGATTATGAGTTAAGGTCAAATGCTTAATTTTAATTTTACTTGTTTTATACTGCTGTATCCATGCAAATGTATTTCACTCACACTTTTGTTTGTTTGAGCTTGTCCTCAGCCGTTTACTGTACAAATGTGACTTATCTTATTAGTATTTCCACTTGTCTTTCATGCTGTGGCCCATGGCAAAGTGGTCCTAATTTTTTATTTTATTGTATCTTTTAAACTTTGCCTGCATATGTTTTGGATATATATTGTGTTTTAGTGGGAAGAATACCTGACACCCTTGTGTACAGCTAATGGGGATCCGTATCCGTAATAATTCTGTCATCATAATTGAGTAATCAACTCAATAAACTGTAGCTCAGACACCACACCTTCAACCACAGGTAAACATGAAAAGACCCAGACAGATGGGTACACAAACACACACACAAACCTGTTTGACTCCTGTCACAGCGTAGGCATGACCACCTACCAGACCAAACTTGTCACCTGCTTTTCCTTTCTCCTGAAACACACACAGTACATTTCATCATTTACAAGCCGAGTGATCCCAGCTCCTGTGCTGAGGAAACATGACTGTGTATGCTGGTACGCATTGCCAAGTGTTTACCCCTCCATAGGTCCCACATCCCATCATAGTTGTGCACTGGGTGGCTCTGTTCATGACATCCCACAGGTCACTGGGCTTTTTGGTGAGTGTGTAGTTCATGTGCACACCTCCGCTGAAGTCCTTGAAGGCTTCGGGTAAGAAGCCAGCGATCATGTCTCCGTAGGAGCCACACACCCTGCAGCAAATGATGGACAAATAAGTACCTTTGAATTTAGTGGTGCTGATTTTGCACTGCTGTCAAGAAAGTTGCCATTGGTATTTGTGAATCACTGAGAACCTTTTCAATTACCTCTGCCAAGTAGGTTATGTTTTTGCTCTTGTTTGTCTGTCAGCAGGATATCTCAAAAACTTATGAACTGATTGCCATGAAACTTAGTAGACACACAGGCCTTGGGGCAAGCCGAGGGACAACTGAGATTAGATTTTGGTGGTGATAGGAATGACGTCTTTGGGTGCAACAGTAGGTTGGAGAATTGTTCAGCATCAGTGGACGTTTCTTGGAGGTGTGCTTTCCCAGTGCGTTTTAGGTTTTAAGATTTAGTCATTTATAACAATCAGAATTTCAGTGACATAGAATACATGCGAATGAATGAATGTCCCATTCTACAAGGAGAAGATAAAAGGTGCATAAATCATCACATACTTGGCATAGGCTTTCTCCAGCAGGGGAGCCCAGAACTCATTCCCAGATCTGGAGGAAACTGACACAGGTTCCTTATTGCGTGTTGGCAGCAAGTCATCGATGACAACATCCACCCATTTTCCACATCTCCAGAACTTCCAGAGGGAGAAGAGACATTGTAATGGATATACTGTACATGTGTACACTTATGATTAATTTAGGGCATTGTGTTATGCTGTGTTTATTGAGGACTTTTTTTCTGTTTTACAGTATGTCAAGCAATGATTACTTTACCCTGAAGTGAAATATCCCAGCGTAGTCATTCTTGAAGCTTTGGTCCAGAGGCACTACTTGTGCCATTAATGTTTTCCGAAAAGTCAGCGCTCCAATAGATGAGAGAAACCAGCAATTGCCTGGAGGCAGCAGAGGATATTAAATAGCTTAATTGTTTTGTAAGAGTGAAGGTAATCTTCTAATATTGACACTGGAAAAACATCTGAGGGAAATTTCTTATTTGGGCTATGAGATTACAAACACATACTGTATTACCAAATGATAATGAGGATAGGATCTAGTCTGTTTGGAAAGATTAAGTGTAAAGTTTGCATACCAACATTTCCTTGTTTGAAGTCAAACCTTGAAGTCCCGCCAACAACAAAGGAGGGATCGGCGTTAAGGTCCTATAAGGTGAAAGACATTTGGATAACCTTATCTAGAGATGTATCATTTCATGAGTTTTTCACCAACATTGAGTCAATTTGAAAACTGCCCTGCATGGTTAAATTGAACTGAATGTCACAGTACATAGGCTACCTGTGGTCGAAGCCACTCCACCTCTTTCAGCTCCTCAGGAGTCATGTTCTCAATTTTGCCAAGAGAATCAAGGTTTGCCGGGAAAGTTTCATCCTCAAAGTTCTTCCCTTCACTGAGAAGAGACTCCTTGAGCTGCTCATAGTCTTGGCCTTTAAATTTCTCTGGGTTGGATGGACTCCCCACACCACCGTCCTCATAGAGGGAGTTTACCATCTTAATACAAGTGGATGACATGTTGGAAGATAATGGTGGAGGTGCCTGAAATCAGGGAAAGAGCAACAGGTTTATCACCACAAACAAGGGCGGATATTTCATTTCACTGTTGGGGGGGACAATAAACTAATAAAGAAAAATTTCTCAAGAGCAATTCCTAAAGGGGACACCAGGTGCCGCCAAAAGTACTGTTGTATTAAATGTATATATAGAGGTCCATTATGAAACATTTCCATAAGCACTTCATTCCTTTCTTATGAAGATTTTATCAAATTGCCTTTGATATTACTGGGGTCTTTCTACTTACTTGGCGTTTCGGGGCACTGAAAAATGATGGGATGTCTGTTTTTCTTTTCTCTGCCATTTTAACTGACCTGGCTGGCTGACAAATAAGATACACACACACACACACAGCATGCAGGTTATTTACAGTAGTAGGAGAGAAGCAACACCCATTATCTGAACTAAAGCTAATATATGCCTAATTAGATTTAGTTTTCCCGCAGAAGCAGATCTCTAATGTTTTGCTGTCAATGTGTAAAAGTCCAGAATGCTATGAAGCCAGAAACTTACTTAATATTTTAACGTAGTGTTTGTTGTGTAATTATGTCTATTTTATGAATTAAGTCTTAATTTATTTCCAAAATTATAAACAAAATTACATAGTGGCAGCCATTTTACATGCAGTAAGAAAAAAGTAATATACTTAGAACCTAATTACGAAGGGTAAGTTAATCTTAAATATTATATTATAGAAATATTACTGTTACCATCTACAAAAGATGAAATATTTTGGTATGAAAACCCGCATTTTAATTTAACCAAGTATCCTGTATCATAAATACACGTCTGGCATTTGTAATAAACCAAACCGCTTGAAAATCGGTCGAAAATTCAGCGAGTTATGATGATTTTAATTGTGGATAGACCTCCTGCATCCATACATGCATTAGGAGGCGCGGCTGCCCGTACCAATGTTGACGCACAAGATTCAACCGCGAGGTAATGGAGCGAACAAAATGTAGTCTGGTTACAATTGTAAATGTGTTTTATTCTATTGAGTGGTAGAAGTAAAGAAAAATGTCTGACACATCCTGTTTTAAGTTAACCTTTCCAAAGTAGCTACTTACTGGAGGTCAGCCACCACTGACACACTTCCAGAGGTTGTTCCACAGACACTCGTACCGAGGGCTGATGTGTGTGGTTCGGGGAGGTAGGCAGTGGACCAAACCACTGGGCGGGGGGGGGGGGGGTTCTTTCGAAACTTAAAAACGCATTGCTTTGCGTCTATAATTAGCACAAGTGCTTTCAATGCATATTATTATATTATTTAAAATTATATAGTTACAATGATATACTGAGGGCTACAACTCCCCTCTGTCCCCCCCCGTAATTTCCGCCCATGACCACAAAACTTTGAATTTAACTCACAGTTTCAAAACATGGTTAATTTGAAGTCCAAATAAAAAAAATATGGTACATTTTAAATCTGTTAATTTAGCTTTGAGGCAAAATTGCTACCAGTTGATAGAAGAATGACGTGAAAATACATTATTTACCTGCAAAGATAGGGCTGTTGCACTACTGGAGTCTAGAAGTGCAGTTTAAAAGGACTGGGGCAATGTATATACTGCATACCAGGTATTTTGTACCTTTAAACCAATAGGACCGCCCAGATCCTTTGTCGTTTCTGGCAGAGGATGATTCCCTCCAGCAATCCTATGTGAATCATGGTATTGTAACCGAGCGTCCTGGGTTCACCTAACTGTGTAACTTAATAACAAACAATGAACGAGACGAGACGTTATAGCAGCAGCAACCACTTCGTCTTTTATTGTGACACTCACAACACATGCTCAACAGCGGAAGTCTGCCAACTATAACCTGCCCTACGGTAACTCAGAGGGACACAAAACCTTGCATACAGAAGCACATAGCAAACATAGAACAGTCTGTTACAGTATCATATTGCACAGAAGAAGGGGTATCAGTGCCCTTGGCACTGGTGCCACTTCATGTGGCTGTGGAGGCCGATGCATGAGCCATACACTCAACCGCAGGTGGGGCATGCGAGCCCAGATGTTGGGGCAAAACCAGCAGCCCGCTGGTGTCGTTGGGCACGTCTTTCGGTCCTCCTCTGTTGGATGCTGTCGTGTAGTTGTTCTGTCCCTCTGGCACAGGTGACCTGCCAGGCCATCCTATCAAGAGCCAGAGGTTCTAGGTGGTTGGGGTTTATGTTGCAGCGCTTCAGGAGGTCTTTGCTGTAGTCCTTGTAACGCCTCTTTTGTCCGCCAGCTGCCCGTTTTGCAGCACTGAGTTGGCCGTAGAGGACTTGGCAGGGCAGACAGTGGTCAGGCATGCGGATAGCATGCCCTATCCAGCGGAGATGACGTTTAGCCAGTGCTGCTTCCATGCAGATGGTGTTGGTCATGGAGAGAAGTTCCCAGGAAAGGCCAAGGATTTTTTGTAGGCAGCGTGTGTGGAAAGCCTCCAGGTTGGTGATGTGCCGTCTGTATGGGGTCCATGTTTCTGCCCCATAGAACAAGGTGGAGATACATACCGCATTGTACACGGCAAACTTGTTCTAAGGTCCTAACCTTGTTCAGATTTTTATTTTCAAAAACCCTTGTATGGAGGCGCCCAAAAGCTGAGGAGGCTTTGTTGATGCGGTTGTTTATGTCACTGTCAAGGGAGCAGTCCGGGGAAAGTGTGGAGCCAAGATACGTGAACTGGTCCACCATTTTCAGTGGGACACCATTGATTTGGAAGCTGGGGGGTGAGGAAGGTTGCTCTGTGAGTTGAGCAATGACTTCAGTTTTTTGTATATTGATTTGGAGACCGAAGGACTGGTACATGGCAGAGATTGTATTAAGGGCATGCTGCATGGACTGTGGGTTTTGTGCCAAGACAGCACAGTCATCCGCGTACTGCAGTTTGTGTATTTGGCAAGACCGATACTAAGACACAGCCTTGCTTGACCCCAACCCCAACTCTGAAGGACTCTGATTGGAGACCTCCCATAAGGACTCTGGTTTGCATACCATCGTGCAGTTGCTGCAGGATGGAGAGAAACTTGGGCGATACCCCAAGTTTGGAGAGATGTTTCCAGAGCATCTCACGGTTGATGGTATCAAAAGCTTTACTGAGGTCAACGAAGGCAATGTAGAGGTCTTTGCGCTGCTCTCTGCTTTTCTCTTGCAGCTGCTGTATGACAAAAATCATGTCAGTAGTGGATCTGGATTTCCTGAAGCCACATTGGCCCTCATTTATCAATCTAACGTAGAAACCAGTGCAGATCCGAGCGCAGAAATCATCTTACGACAGGGTTCACGTGTGATTCATGAAACGTTCGTATCTCGCCAATCCCATCGTAAGAATGATCGGGCGTTGATAAATGTGGAGGCTGAAAACAATCGTCATTTAAATATCACGCCCCTAAATATTCTCGGTTTAGAGGCCTCGCCCCCAGACTTTACGACATGGAGAGGCGTAATACGTCCAAGAAGAGAAACTTCTCCAACCTCGAAATAGAAACTCTAACGTTGCCAAGTCCAATTGAACCAATTAGTTCTATTTGGCAGCCTGAAAAGTGGCATCAAAGGAAGTCGGAAAAATGCAGTATGGAAAGAAATCATTGCTGCGGTCAACAGCGTTGCCGTCGACATTCCAGCTGAGGTTTGAATATTTAATTTATAGCCTACATCCGTGATATGTATAGCCTATATATATATATTAGTAGCCTAATATAATAGCTTGCATCGCAATTCTTTACATTTAGGTGAAGAAAAAATGGTCAGACCTCAAAAAAGTAGGTTATCTCAAAATGAAAGAGAAATTAATCTTACACCAGAAAACTGTTAACCCCGTTAATTGCAAACAATTTGAAAATACCTATTTATGTTAGGGATAGGCTATATGACACATAGTCGCTGTAGGCCTTTACAAAATATAATATTTTGCCATAGGCTACATATTTTTAAGTGATGAATATGTGGCTGCATATGCTTAGATGCCAGTCAGAATACTATATGGTCTAATCCTAACAGTTCTCCGACTCAGCCAGATTTACTATGCTGCACCGCAAGTCCACGCTGACTCCAGAACTTGCGTACACGAGTTGAGACTTGACGTGAGATTTGATCGTAGCCTCCGCTCACGTCCAAATTGATAAATGCCGAGCTTTGCGTGGAAATGACCGTACACCCAGTTTTCTGTCGTACGTTCCTTTCGTAAATGAGGGCCATTGTGTTTCTGGGAGAGCGCTTTCTGAAATGTGCTCCACCAGTCTGTGGAGCATGATTTTGGCCAGCACTTTCCCTGCGATGGAGAGGAGGGAGATCCCTCGGCTATTCCCACAAACTGCTCTGTCCCCCTTTTGTTTGTAAATGACCACAATGTTGGCATCCTTCCACTCCTGCGGTATGATCTCTGACTTCCAGATGTTGACAATCACAAGGTGTAGGCGGCGTGTCAAGAGGTACCCCCCCATGTGAGGGAGAGGCATGGCATTAATAAATGTTAAATAATATTCTTGAATTTTACGTGTTTAACATCTTGAATTTCCTGATTTTGAATGTCAAACCTTTCTGCATCACCAACTCTAAACACCCTTCTATCAGAGTTTGACCAGTCTTCAATACCAAGCAACCCTAAACTGACAGCTACAAAGAAAAGTAGATTTGCATATTAGTTTGAATTTAAGACCATTAATCTAGTACAGACCACAGACACTCTGGGTTGTTTACAAGGGGGGGGCAACAGCATGTTGTCACACCTCTTGTTGCATAACCTTGGCAATAATATTTGTACTCTATAGCAGAATGTACTGTACAGTATATGTGTATATGGGTTTTTCCATCAGAACAGTTTGCTTCACTTTCACACAAAGTATAGTGGTCTACACACACTCTCTCTTAGGACTTTCGCATTAACAGTTCTGGCCTTTTGGCAGAGCCTGGAGATGCTCCATTGGGAGAAAAATGCTTGAGCAATCATTGCATCAAAGTTGTCAAAACAGCATTAAATGCCAATTAACTTTAGTCAGAGTTGAAAATTAAGATATTCTGTCTATTCCAAAAGACATAATATTCCACGATTCCTTTTTCCATACATTTTTATGTGTCCTACACCACCAAAAATGATTTCCACCTGTTTACGTATAGCATTGGTGACCAGTCATGTGCCATGGAGAGCTGAAAGTCTGCAGGGCTTCATTCCAACCAAACAAGATTTTACTGATTAGCACACCTTCAACTAGAGAGGAGGAACCAGCTTGTGAAATCAGCTGCTGTAGCATTTGGGTGGAATGAAAAAGAAAGTTGGAAGATGGTGGAATGAAAACCTGCAGACTGTCTCAAGTTCAACACAGCCTACATTCCCACACTCAACTACACCCAAGTGGCTCCGTATTTTTTTTCTGAGCCTTTTACATGTTCAGGTCTAGCACAGGCATGTTGGTGCGATTAGGGCAGAGTATCTTCTGCCATTATAGGGTTTCATAACAAGGTCACTTGAGGTTCCCATCTGCCACTGCTTAAAATGATACAATCTGCCCAGACAGGTTTCATACCATCATACTTGCCTTCATTTATAATGCCTGATGTTATGTACAGTCTCACCCCATAAGAGCTGTACCGCACTAAAAGATTTAAAATGAATACATAGAAAACTAGAAGGGCACTCAGAGAGTGCAGACCTCCACCAAGGTTCATGCTATTATTGCTTGTTCGTGAGTCAGATCCGCTACAAAAATTAAATGGGTTCTTCCTTGGCCCATGTTACACCCTTCCACAAAGTTTCGTGAAAATCAGGCCAGTAGTTTTTCCGTAATCCTGCTAACAAAAGGCACCGAAAACATAACCTCCTTGGCGGAGGTAATAAGCAAATAGCCCAATTGGAGATGCTACACTGATGCCTGTAGCTGCTCTAGCAGAAACAGGGGGAAGAGTGACACCAGACCGACTCCTCATACGCTAGTTTCCAGTTCCAAACTAGTTTCCATCAGAGAATCATTCTAAATCAAATTTATCATTCTTAAAGTTCCTCTTCATATTATTCAAACCGGGCTGATAGTTACTAAAAGTCACTGGTTGGTGGTTGGGGGGTTGTGTGAGTGTGAAAGCTAAAATGCATCTTTTTGTAATCATTAATCAGTGTGGTCTTTGTTAATTGAAATTATTTTTATTGCACACATTTAGACAAGCTGAAACTTTCAAAATGTATTATTTATATATATATAAATCCCCATCCATCTTCAAACGTGTCCACGAGAATCCACTTTCATGTGGCCATCTGTAGAAAAGAGAGGGCAAGTTTAGATCTTAAATATTACACCCACATAATGCATTCAACCCTAATCTAATTCAATGACACTGAGGCTAAAACTGATGGCTCAGAAAACCGAAAGTCACCACTGAACAATCTGCCGGTAATTCCAGCTGTTTTCAGTTTAGATTTCATCATGTTTCCATCAGTAAAGAGGAGCCTCAATATTTGGATCAGAGTGTCTGGTCAGCCGGTCCTCCAGCTGAAGGACTGTCTGTCATCGCTGTATTAATATTCTGCTTTCTAGTGAACAATCATGCATTTGACTGCATGGCTGTCTTACCATGTAAAACTGGCCGGCATACTGAGCAGCAACGTCCCTACAGACCATTTGATCCACCTGTGAAGAACAAAGAAGACTTGTAAATCTTCATTTCATGCGAGAGTAGGCTACAGCATGTTGCTGCCACCTAACGTTCAGAAAACCGAGAGTCACCACTGAACAATCTGCCGGTAATTCCAGCTATTTCAGTTTAGGTTTCATCACAACAGTGGATGGCTGCCATTTCCATAGGCTAGAGTTCAAGTTTACCTGTGTCAATGCAATCCTCGCCAGCAGACTTAAGACAGGATCAAATGTTGGGACGAGTCACACCTTTAATTTAAAAAAGACAAATATTTCAGAGTAGCTACAGATGTACGTTGATATCCAGCTCTACCAAGTATAGCTTTGAAGACTCAGAAAATTGAATTATTAACAATCGTCAGTTGTCGCATCGGACGGCACTTCCTATTCAAGGTTTTCATCACAGACAAAGCTTTACAAAAAACACATCTACTTTTGGCAATTAAGCATTTTGACCAACTCACCACTGTGCAAAAAGAGTGCCAGAACCTTGAGTGTTCAGGACTTGTCACACTACAGTGTTAGATCAAATGCAACTTTTAATCAGAGAAACTGGGTTAAGTTTTAAGATATGCAGAGAGAGCTTGTGTGGTCCACTACATATTTGGTGTGCTTAGTTTTCAGCAATCATCACAATAAACCAAGTACTGGACAAAGGTAAGCCTTCTTAGTGTACAAAGGTGAGCTGATCATAAAGCTCATTTGTCCATTCCTTGAAGAGAGAGAATATTTAAGAATCCACATGAACTTACCTGCCTTACAAGCACCAAGTTTTCAACAAGTCTGTAGTTATGGTTGTACCCCATATGGTGAGTCCAGAGGAAATTTCTCAACCTAGAGAAACAGAAGATTTTTTAAAAGCTAGCACTGATATTGGTTCATTTGAGAGGGCAAGACGCCATTGCCATCTTATGTTCAGAAAACCGAGAGTCACCACTGAACAATCTGCCGGTAATTCCAGCTATTTCAGTTTAGATTTCATCACAACAAAAGTACAGTTGTCATTTTTAGAACAGACTACACTTTCAAATTCACCTGCGCAAACTGAATCCTCTTCAGTCAGCCAACATGGGAATATATGCAGTGCTGATTGCCACCTTCAAAAGGAAAAACACAGATGTTAGAACAGTGATAGAAGTGGATGACCAAATTTAAAAGGAGAATCAAGTGCAACTTTCAAGACTCAGAAAAGTGGATCATAAGTCGTCAGTTGTCGCATCGGACGGCACTTCCTATTCACCGTTTTCATCACTGAAGAAGCTCCATTTAAGATGATGAAAACACAATATGAACTCACCTGCCATTCATGCACCAGGTTGCCAGCAGCTGCATTGTGTCTCATACTGGGTCAGTGTTACTCAGCAGTTAACCACTATACAGAGGAAAACAGAACAAGATGGTGAGGAGTGAACACTGATTTAGTCCTTTCCGTCTGATAGGGAAAGGTGAATATAATCATATCATGTAGTGTTCAGAAAACCAAGAGTCACCACTAAGCAATCTGCCGGTAATTCCAGCTATTTAGTTTAGGTTTCATCACCACACTTCTGGTTATAGTTTTAAGCTTTCCTGTTTAATAGTGTACATTGAACCCACCTCTGCTGACTGGATTTTCAGTCAGCTTCATTAGACAGACCTGTTCGAAAAAAACAAAAAACAATCAGTAACTTATATGTAACTGGATAATGTGTTAAGACTGATCATTCCAACCAAAGAGAACCAAGTGCAGCTCTGTAGACTCAGAAAGTGTGCAAGAAACATCGTCAGTTGTCGCATCGGACGGCACTTCCTACTCAAGGTTTTCATCATTGACACAACTGCATTACAGCCTTCAGAAAGCGATTAGTACTTTAACTCACCTCCGAAGAAGATCCATCGACAGGCGTTGCCTTCATTATACTGCATCAATTGAGCTCGTGCAGAGGGTTGGGATGCAGAGGATGGAAATCAACTCCACCTGTGGAAAGTAGACATTTATGATTTATAAAAAAAAAGGTTTCAAAGCAGCTGCTGATTGGAGTATAGGTTGGGATAGTCTCAACACCCGAACGTCTTCGCAGTGTTGTTGAGAAAAATCAAAGTTTAAACTGAAAGAAACTACCTGAACCTTCACAGTAAACAGCGCAAATACTAGTGATACACTTAAATGATGTAAAATAACCCACCTTATCCACGTTTTTCGGCTTTCCTCCAGTCATCCATGCTCTTCTCCACGTGGCTGCTTGAGGCCCATCATGATCATGCTAACCGGACATCGTTAGCTAAAGACTAGTTGCTCCTGCAGCATGTTTGCAGCGACATCGTTTCACCAATAAACTACACATCAGCGTTCAACTGAAGTGTTGTATTATTTTTACAGGCGATTTCGAGGAGCTACATCCACTAAATATTGATACCATCCTGACTATTACCTCTGGAAGGGAGTTGCACGGACGACAGACGAACTCAAAAGAGCAGTAACGAGGCCGGCAGAGTATCTATACCTGACCGTCGCGGAAATAAAGCGTCACGGCGGATCTGAAAACGTCACTAACTGCTAATCAAAAATGCATAAACTGTCATTTCATCGTGTGGAAGTGAAAACGCAATCATATTATCGACTCAATTGAATCAAATAAAAAAACAACTTTAAGCCTTATCTCTCATTTTTATAATCTCATGATGCTTTCTCTGAACATAGCTGGTTAGCTTTTCCGTCCCTTTGATTCCTACCCCTTGTAAAAAAAATAAATAAAAAAAAGTTAATATATGCTTTACAAACAAACAAACAAACAAACAAAAAACAGAAATAAAAACACATTTGTATTACTGCCAAAAAAAATACATAAACGTACATCAAAACCGTCTCTTCCTACCTCCCAGTACTGAAATTAGTTGGATGCTGTTCTCAAAGATGAGCAGGACTGTTACCATCCAAGAAATTATTCAAGATTAAATTTGAAGGAGAAAAAGTAGGCTATGCGCATGACTGTTCTGACTATAGCTTTCACTGTCCCATTAGCTCTCCTCCTTCTGAATAGACCAGCAGCCTAATTCTACAGTAAATCATACTACAAATACAAAACGACAAAAATCTTTTCAGGTGGGGTTCAGTGGGACAAAATCTAGTAAAATTCACCTCAATCGTTTAATGTAGCCTAGATCAATTTGGGGGTCCTCTTTCAGGTTGGAAAGTTAGAATCAGTGTATACTGCCTGCATGCCATCATCAAGACTATATTACAACAATCTCTTAACCATTACTGAATAAATAAATAAATAAATAAATAAATAATAATAATTAATGTAGCACATCACACCAATGGCATCAGATCAGCAACAACCTTTTACATTAATTGGGCTCTGTTGACTGACATTTATTCAATTTGTTAATTGGATAAAGCGGCCACAGGGAGGCGCCGGTCGACAAGTTATTCTCCGCACCAACCGCACGCAGAGTTTGCAGACCCATAATTGTCCGAGGTTGTCCGTCTCTCGTCTCTCTGGCGACTCAGTTTGTTGCTGTGTGCCATTTGTTCTGGATTTTGCCCTGGCATCCTTTCCTCATCACAAACCCGGAATATACTCTCTACAACATTTAACCCATCCGAAGTTTCAGGTAAATATGTCAAATCTGATTTTTGATAGGCTACATTCTACTTAAACTAAACGCACATGGGTTGCTTTGAGAAACACAATGTTTTAATTCTTGTTTTGTCTTTTACTGAATTGTTTTGTCTTTTACTACTCTGTTGACGCTCCATCCTTTATTTGCTAAGACAGACTGTGTCAACTAAACCTTTCTTAAATGTAGGGCTACAATTTAATGAATATTATGTCACTTATCTTATGTGTCTTACCTCATAGTTTTCTAACCAGTCAGATTCAGCTGGACATCCACTAGCAGCTTGCTTATCAGGGACTGTGTGGTTACCAGAGAGACATTGTTTAGTGTTTTACTGTTCCTGTCCGACAAAGTACAGCAGATGGCAGAGCAAATATTGTGCAGGACGTTGCATTGTGTGTCTACTCTGTAAATAATAAATCACCATTATGATTTACTGGAGCCTCTGTATTGACTGAAACCTCCAGTTTAACTCTTCAACATTTTCTCTCTTCCAGGGAAACCTATAAGACATAATTGTGTCAATCCTGGGATTTGTGGAAAGAGCTGTTACTTTTCATGTGTGTGTGTGCGTGTGTGAGAGAGAAAGCAGAGGAAAAGTGTGTGTGCGCTTCTTGAATGAATGTGTGTTGGATGTTATAGTGAGCGTGGCAGCTTGAAGGAGTGTGTGTTGCATTGTGTGCATGTGTGTGTGTGCATTCAGCCAGGAGCATGTTGCCACCTGTGAAAAAAGTTCGGATCATTACTCAGCTCCCAAAGGTGAAGTATAAGCACACACACATACATTTGTATTACTATACTTGTGAGGACCTTGATTGACTACATTCGTTCCTCAACCCCTAACTCAAACCTTAACCCTAAACCTAATCTTAACACTAAACCCAAATCCTAACCTAAACTAGCCCCTTGAAGAAATGAGGACCAGCAAAATGTCCTCAGTTTGTAGGATTTTCCTCATCTTTCTTTCCTTGTGAGGACATTTTCTTCTCATGAATACAGGAACACAAGGACACACACACACACACACACACACACACACACACGAGACACACACACACACACACACACACACACACACACACACACACACACACACACACACATATTCTCTATAACACAATTACAACATCTAACAGTATTAGCATTCTGGTATCTGTGATATGGGGACAGATAATGATGCCTGTATATGTGGTTATTTGTGGTCTTTTTCCTTGAAAGGAACTCTTTGTTTTGCTTATAGCAGACTGCTGCAGAATCACATAAATAGAGCTGATGAGACGTTAGTGATTACAAACCGCGGGACAGTTAGTGTAATGTGAAATGTGATATATGCAAACAAGGTTTTGAGTGTCCTTTGTAGCTCTGGTAAACCCCACCAAACCCTCTCTCCCTGTTTTCAATGTGATTTTTCTACATTTGTTTCTTTCAACAGCCTTTTTTTTTTTTTTGACAATCTCCCTCTTTCTGTCCCTTTTCCTTTTCAGTGTTTTTGTCCAAATGCAGCTCTACACACCAAAGATGTTTTCCATCCACAGGTGAAGGCTATGTGCCAAACACAGAAGAGAGTGGAGTAAGACGCCCCCGACACACACACACACATATACACACTCTTGCCCTGTTACATCAGTGTTTAAATTAATACACACTCTTGCCCTGTTACATCAGTGTTTAAATTAACTTTTGGCTTTGTGTTCCCAGTTTTAACATCGCCAAGGTGATTGTAGTGGGTGATGTTGCAGTTGGGAAAACATGTCTGATCAGCAGGTAAGGAAGACGTCATGATGAACTGGATTAGTTGGAGTGTCATGGTTGTAAAATTTTCTCATCCCATATGATCCAACTGAAATTAAAATGTGAAAATCACCAAAACTGGACTCAAGACTTAAGACTTTCTTACCCGACAGTGACGATATGAATTTGGCATGTAAAACAATTAGGGGCTACCATCGAACCGATGTAGAACACATTCACATGAAAACATACAATACTGGCAAAACACACCCACACACAATCAACCTGTGCACAAAGCTACGACTCACATTTTCTTCAGGAAAGGTCTATCCCTGTAGTTAAATCAATGCTACTTTTCAGACTGTGATCCAAATCATCATTAGTGGTTTGACTGAGTGGTTTGTGCAACACTTGCTTTATGCAGACTGCCAGGTTGATACAGTGGGATAGGGAAAGGAAATTGGAGTTTATGTCTTCGTTAGATCTCTGGATTACAGCTCTCTGTTGGAGGGGAGCACAGCACAGACTATGATGATGAGCTAAACCTGTGATTATTTGTTTTTCTTGTCTAATAATGTGTAATTATTTACCACATGTACACTGTACCGTATCTCCGCTGCCCTTCTCTAAATTCTTTGCCTTGAATTCCACAACCATAAAATAACATTAACACACATGATACAATTTTCAAAATGGTCATCACATCATTACAGTCTCTCTCTCTCTCTCTCTCTCTCTCTCTCTCTCTCTCTCTCTTTCTCTCACACTCTCCCCCCTCTCTCTCTCTCTCTCCTGTCCTGGATTCCTTTAAGGTTCTGCAAGGGTGCGTTTGAAAAGAACTACAAGGCGACCATTGGGGTGGATTTTGAGATGGAGCGTTTCGAGGTGCTTGGGGTTCCCTTCAGTTTGCAGCTGTAAGTTTATCTTTAATCCTCACAGACACATTCAATCCACAGATTCAGTCATAAACAAATCAAATCATGTGCTCATGTGTGATGGCAGCCGATTCATAACTCGGCTTCAAAGGATCCACATTTCAAAGCTGCACTGAATGAACTGTATCTACCAGAAATTGTTTGATTAGATAATGATGAGCTGCTCTAAATTAACATCCCCGCCTCGATGATTAGGATGATAATCCTTTTAAGCTTGCCGTTTTGGACTGTCTACTAATTAAATTGTGGGCCTATAATTGCACATTTAGCCTTCAGTATGCTGGCTGCAGCCATGACGAGAGTTACACTATTAATTTATTTGAAGCCAATTCATCTTTCACAACCTTTCTGAAGTATTTGTCTTTGAGGCCTCTCAAATATTCTGCTCCTGACATCATTTATCATTATCATCCATTAGATTTTTTGTGTTTCAAGTAGCAACAACTCTTAAGTGTGTGCCTCTTAAATGTAAGTGTACAATTAAAGTAATAGGAAAGTAAATTCACAGAGGGACAGACTGCATAGGAAAGTGTAGCTGGTGAAGGGATGAACGCACAAAACAAGTCGGTAAACCTCTGTATGCTTCATAACAAGGTTCCACTCTTTCACTGGCAAAAACTCCCTTTCTCCTCCTTTGTTTTTTGTCTTTTTGCTCCTCATTCTTCCTCATGTTCCTTGTCATCCTCCTACTTTTCTTCTTCTTCTTCTTCTTCTTCCTCTTCTTCTTCTTCTTCTTCCTCTACAGCTTTCTTGATAAAGTTAGGTTGATAATTGTTGACAATGGCCTAATATCTTGTTGCCACTATGCCCAGCATTCTGCACACTCTGCATTCATTGCTGTTAAAACAACCATCATGGATGTTGGACATGACAGGATCCTTAAACTCTTGTTTCTGTCTTTCTCTCTTTCTTCCCTTCCATTATTAAGGTTTCATTCAGGTTTCATCTAATCTGATCTAATCTCACTGTTTCAGGTGGGACACAGCAGGTCAGGAGCGGTTCAAGTGCATCGCCTCTACATATTACAGAGGAGCACAAGGTGAATTTTGTTTAATCTCTATGTTGTTACTATCTTATTTGACTAAAATAGACAAGTCATCTTTCTGAATATGGGCAAAGCACAAACAAACACATCCTCATGACTTTGTATTACTTCTCTCCATAATGTGTGTGTGTGTGTGTTTCTGTCTCTCCAGCCATCATAGTGGTGTTTGATTTAAGCAGCTCTGGCTCTTTAACTCATGCCAGGTAAGGAATATTTTATAATTATCTTATGATTATGCCATTCGAGTGCCATGAAAACTCTCACCTGTGTGTGTGTGTTTGTGTGCATGCAGGCAGTGGCTGGAGGACGCTATGAAGGAGAATGACCCATCCAGTGTGTTACTGTTCCTTGTCGGCACCAAGAAGGACCTCAGTGTGGGTGGCTTTTTCCCTTTTTTTTCAATTTCAGTTCAGTATTAGTTTAGTTTTCAGTGTAGTGTTTGGATGTTTTAATGTAGTGTAATGGATTTTTTTTTTTCAAATGTTTTGTTTTTGTTTAGTTTTTATTTAGTATTTTTGCGAGGGGTGGTATTTTTAAACGAATAATGATTGAAGTTCAGAACAGGTATTTTTTAAATATATTTGCAGCAGGCATCGTGTAATACAAACAATAAATCAAACATTTCTATTAAGTTTTCAATTAGCATTAAGTAAGAATAGCTAGAAATTCCCCGCCTAAAATGCAATGTTTACGTAAACAAAGAACTGAAAACTAAAAACATTTCACCTATTTTCATTTTAATTTAGTTTTACAAGTAGTCAAGATATTAGTTCAGTTTTTGTTTTTTCACCAAGTCTCGTTTTTATTTTTATTTCAGTGTACGACAAAGTAGCTTGTCCTCCACTTACCTCCCTTATTCTCATTCACTGCCTCTCTCTCTCTCTCTCTCTCTCTCTCTCTCTCTCTCTCTCTCTCTCCAGTCTCCTGAACAGTTGGCCAACTTGGAGCAGGAAGCCATCAGACTGTCTGAGGAAATCAAAGCTGAATACTGGGCTGTGTCTGCCAAGTCAGGTGGGAGTCAAACACACACACACACACACACACACACACACACACACACACACACACACATACTTAGACGCATAAATCCCCACATTCCCTGCCAGTTATCATTCCTTCACCCTTTCATTCCTCTTCTCCAGTCCTCTCTCTGTATCATTAATTCATCTTCTGCTTTCTTCCCTCTTTATTCTGCCAGGAGACGGGATCAAGGACTTCTTCTTCCGCGTGGCGTCTCTCACCTTCGAGGCCAACGTTCTGTCAGAGCTTGAGAAAAGTGGATCCAGGCATGTCGGTGACATTATCAGTGAGTCAGTTCGCCCGAAAACGTCTCATTATTTGGCAGCATCACATTCCCAAGTATTCCACTGACTCGTTTGTTCGTCCCATTAGTTCCCATTTTACATTTTGCCGCTGTCGGGTGAAAACGTCACATCTGCAAAAAGTCTTGAAGGATTTCAGGAAGAAAAACAGCCTTGTTTCCAGGTTGATTTTTGGGTTTATCTAATAATCCAATTTGAGTTTTGAAAGGGTTTGTTGAGATGTTTTCTCAACCCATGGAGGAATGTGTGATCCTTCAGTTGAAGTTAAAACATGAAAATCACCAAAAATAGAGTTACAAGGTTTTCACATAACACTTGAACTCCTGAACCATTGAAAAGGGTACAGGAGTACAAGTACCTGGGCACTATTATTGATAGCAAACTGACATGGAATGCTAACACCAACGCTAGGTTTGCAAAGGCTCAGCAACGTCTCTACTTCTACTTCTAAGTTTTAAGGTGGACAGAACTATGCTGACACTGTTTTACAAGACCTGCATTCAGAGTATATTGACCTTTTGTACTCAGTGTTGGGGGGGGGGGGGGGCAAAACTAGAACAAATTGGACAGGGTTGTTAAACTGGGTGGCAAGATAACTGGGGAACCAATGTGCAGTAAGGTATAGCATGCCCAGGATGCGGACTAAAAGAGGCATCACATCCTTCGTCCCACGCAGCATTCAGCTGCTTAACAAGCTCTTGGTCTGAATTTGGCACTTTCTTGAACTTGCACTTGATGTCCTTTATCAACCAAATGATGTTTTTTCTGATGTTTTTACATGCTTATGTTTTATGTTATATTATGTGCTGTCATGTATGGTTGTTGATGTTTTGATATTCTTTTATGCTCTTTGTGCAAAGCAAATTCCCCCGAGGGGCATTAAACGTTTCATTCATTTATTCATTCATTCACCAATGATATGAACATGACACAGGAATATCTACAGTCTGGCTCTTGCACTTCCTACTATTGCTTTTAATGTTGGTTTTAAGCTTTGAATTTAAGCTTAATTTCACTGTAGCGCTCATTGTTGCTATGGATACAAGCCTCAGCTAAGTGCCTAAAATGTAAAATGTGCCTCTTTAATGTGCTTCCATCCAGGGATCACAGACGACGAACGCAAACCCAGCAAGAGGAAATCCAACTGCTGCTGATGAGAGAGAAGACACACACACACACACACCTGGACGAGGCTGTGGGGGCTCGCATGGACACACTGTATTGACTGATTGATTGATTGATTAGAATGGACTCCACATGCTGTGAACATGGATGTCAAGTAGAAACCCAAGAGAGCGTTGTAATATTAAACATAACAGTGTTTTATTACTGTGGCTCTGCGTTCGGGCCTGAGAGAGGAAACTGGGAAATCTTTAATTGCAGGTTTCATTTAGCTTTCAGTGATTCGCATGTTGACCCATTTAAAGAACAAGAAACCAGTCACCAGAATGACAAGGTCAGTGTTGTGAAACCGACCTGCGTTCCCCTCCGTCAGCCCGTCTCAGCTCCAGCTCGTCTTCAGTGTAGTGTGTTAGTGTCCTCTCAGGAATGTACATGCTGTTGGTCTGGGCTCCAACAGGCAGCGCTTTGTGGTTTGTTTACCCAAAAAACTTATCAAAAGAGAAAGAATATTCTACAAGGCGGTAATAGTTCATGTTTTGTCACGGTGTACTGGCATTAACTGCAATGTCCTCTGCCTGTTGCTATCAGAGACACGTGCCTGTCCATCTGAACTGATATTATGTTTTTCCCCTTCTGGATGATGAGACGTCAGTAACAACCCTAATGCCTTGTTTTTTTTGTTTTGTTTCTTCACTGGTTTATTTTCTTCCGTCTCCTGTCATGTGTCTCTGTGCTGCTAATGCGATGCATACGCCGGCCCTCATGACCGCTCTCATACCCACGCCCCGTCTCTCTCTCTCTCTCTGTCTCTCTCTCTTTCCCCTGACATAAGGATTCTCATGATCGTAAAAATGGAGGGATTGTTTGCCAGGATAGAAATGATGAGCAGTAGTTACATCTGTGGCCAATTGATTTCCTCTTTCAGAAGAAGAGAAACGAGGAAGATTTTTTATTTTATTTTGCTGGGTGCTCTGTGTTGGATGTTTTCATAAGCCTGATAGTTTTAACCTGTTTTGTCTTGTGTCAAATTAAAAATACAAACTAAAGGCGTGTCCAAAATGGATGCTTAATATACTTTTTTATGGATTGTAAAGATTAATAAACTTACATTTGTTTTAATCCCTATGTTGTCCCTTTCCTTGTTTGTTAAAATAAATGACCAAGAAGATGTACGGCTTCTCTGGTGCGCCGATTTCAAACAGGCGATTCAAAAAAAAAAAAAAAATCCTTGTTTGTTAATATGGAAGAGGTAGAAAGCAAAAATTTCTTTAAAAGGAGGGGAAATTCTTCACTTTCTGTGCATGCTAATCATATTTCGACAATGAAGCGTATCAGGAATGCCAACACACACACACACACACACAGTCACATCACAGGACTCAGAGCTGCCAGTGTGTTTTCCAAATGAACACAACCAAGACTCAGGATTCAATATGAACACTTTTATTAAAGGGATCACAGGTAGAAAAGGTCATCAGCAGTGCCAGAGACATAATTACTCCTTCACTCTCGCTTTCCCACCACCAACTGCCGACAAGCCTATCACAGCCTTGAGAAAGATGCCATGTCTTAATCTGGCAGAGACGTAAAATGTAATAAGTTTACTCAAAACCATAATTATTTAAAACAATATGCATATTTTGTTACTTGTGCACCCTGCAAAATAAAGCACCCCACTGTATACCGGTGCCGCTTGTTTGCACTGTGGCACAGAGGCTCAGCAAGAGGTCACAGCTGGAAACATTACCCAGAATGCATAACAGTCATGCAGACAGCCCTAAACATGACGCATGGAGATTTGATGCCTTTTCAACAATAAATTCATTCTATTAAAATAACTGTGTGCAGTAAACGATATTCTACAGTTTCCGACATGAGCGGAGTGGATAGTTAGCTGGTCTAATCAATAATCTGCTGCTGATAGTGTTATAGTTAACTGAAAAGTTATTTCAACTCTAGTCATTGAAGGATCTTAATTCCATTTTAGCAGTTGCTCTTCGACAGGCAGCTGCAAACATACTTTTGTTTTTGAAAAGCACAACACCTGTCTTGATGTGAAAGTGCATTTTGTGGTTTTTTATCTTTTTGTGGTTTTTAATCTATCCAATCTACCATTGGATAGATTTTGGAATTGGGAAAAGTGATACTGGAGTTGAAATATAAGGAGTTCACATCCTACATAAGTGGCAAACATGATAACCCAAAGTCTAAGGTAAAATATTCACTGAATAACAAAGACATAAGAGATTAAAATTTGAATAAACTTAAGAAAATTATGCTTTGACAAACCGCCATGGATGCTCGAAATGGCATGGTACTTTCACATGGAAAATATGCCGACAAGAAATTGTTGCTGAACAGCAACAGCGTTCCAAGGTAATCTTACTCCTGAATAAGTTCACGTGAAGTCGTGGTAACAACATTACCATGGTGATGGGTAGTTTCCACGGTTCTAACTGGGAGCACAGTTCTCTCAGCCAGGCTGACTTAAGAGTCAGCGCGACGCGAGAATACATTAAAGATCATCTGCAGGAGCCGAAATACAGTCAGCTCTGATGTTAATACGATTCTTGGTGGATACAACTGATAGCCTTTCATATATGATGGAGAAACTCAAGTTGACATGAAGGTTTCTGCTCTAATTACGTCTTGCTTCTCGACTTTACTCAGCCTCATCCCTCAAGGAAAGCACTGTCAATGTACAACATCAAATGCCGGACTGCATCACAGACTCTTCTGTGTGTGCAGTCAAGGATGTGTTTGCTTTGACAGACGTGAAGAGCGCAGGCTTAAGGTTCAAACTGAAGAAAAAAAAAAAGAAGCCTTTATTCATTTTGTTGCATTCCATACAATAGCGCAGTTAATTTCCTGATTGGCTTGGCAAAGCGCTCGTTTGGCAACCATTCGCAAAAATCCACCAATCATAATTGAGGAAAGAGATCAGGTGGATCTTTGAAACTGTAACTCTATTTGTTAAATCCCTCTGTCAAAAGCACCCATCAACCAAACGAAAACCACCAACTGCCAAAAAAAAAAGATAACACGATAGGTTGTCTGACAAACAGTCTGTGTAGGTCCATATCCTATATGTAAATGCTGTCAGCAAATTCAAGTTTTTTGTCAATATATTGACTTTCTGAGTGACATACAGTGTTATCCTGACTATATAAAATACTATGCGGCCAGAAAATGTGACTGCAGGTGAGGGAGACGGACAAATTTGGGATGGTGGGGCAGACAGGAGGACAAGAGGAAGGAAGGAGTCAAGATGGGCCGTGGGACAAACATACCAGCCTGATACATAGGAGCTACAATATTAGGAGATGAACCGAATGGTACGAATGCAGTCTGACAGCCGGTCGGATGGAATGGGGGTCCAGCTACTGGTTGGTTGGATGAAAGGGCTGATGGGACGCGGGAGAGACGAAGACAGAGGGCCGAAGGGGAAATCCAGATGGAAGAGGCAGTAGAAAGCATGGACTTGGGTGAGGGGGGGTGTAGAGACGCCCCCCTCCGTGTCCTATCGGTCCATCTCATCCAGTAGGGGCGTGGCGTCTCCGGCGATGGACATGGGTGTGCTCTCGATCATGGGGCTGGGCGACGGTCGCGGCGTCATCCTCGGGGTCTTTTTCCGCCCCTCTGCCTCTTTCTCCTTCAGCCACTGCTCGGCCATCTTGCCCCAATCCACCGCTGAGCTGTTGCTGGACCTGCAGGGGGGGGGCAGAGGGGTGGCAGTTTCATTCACAAGATAGTGTGCGTAATGAAAACAGATAGGAGGCTGGAATGCTTCTAGACTGTGGGGGTTAAGTGCTCTTTTGATTAAAAAAGGGTCCTGATAAAAACAGACCCGAGGCACTCCAAAAACTACCATGGCACAGTTTTTAACTTACAGTTATGAATGGTAAAATGGAACACAGGATTTTAAAAGATTTGGGGAGTGCCTTGGATCTGTCTTTTTCCACATAGTGTATGCTATGTTCACACTATTTAGCACCATCTAGTGGCAAAAAGAGAGTCAATCAACAGACTTGTTAAGTTTTTCAAAACAGGATGTTGCATTCAATTTGGGGTGGTAGGAAGTAGACTGCAAAATGGACATCATTCATTTTCAATGGGAGGTGATGGGAAAATCTGATTATACGGATGAAGGTCAAATATTGAAACATTTTTCTACATATCTGTTAAGTAGGTGTTAAACCTGTCAAATATCATTTCTTGTTTTTACTAGAATACAACTTAAACCATTATAACATGGAATTTGGAGTATTTACTAAGATCATGGGACCTCCTCAATTTGAGGATTAAAGAAACACTGGAAAATGTAATGTGAAATGGCTAAAACTGTATAGCCACAGACTTGACTACACTAATGCCAACAAGAATGGTCATTTTAAAATGCCATGGTGTGAATGACCCAACAGACTTGGCTAACACAGGAACCATTTTCAGGGAACACAATACTGCGGCGCATCAGTCCACCCAAACACATTCAGCCTCTCTGCTTACTTGGGCTGCTGCTGCTGCTGCTGCTGCGGCGTGCGCCCTCTGGACGAGGTGGAGGAGGAGGGCGTGCTGGACGAGTGTCCGGGGTGACTGCTGTGGTGGCCGTGATGGCCGTGGTGCGACGAGTGTCCTCCGTGCGCGTGGGCGTGGCCGTGGGAGTGCGAGGACTGCGGGGTGGAGCCGGGGTACTGCGGCGTGCCCAGGGCCTGCTGGCTGGGTGTGGTGTACGAGTAGCTGGGCGTCATCATGGGCGTCGCTATGGGCTGCTGCGGCGTGGCAAACACCTGTGCAGGAAGGAATATTGATGACAAACTTGGCTCATTGAGATCCTGGAGAAAAAACATTTTTAGCTACTACTACTAGTCCAGTGGTTCATTCTGCTGTCTCAATTGATAACAAGTAACTTTGATTTAAAAACTGACAAAATAAAACATTTTAAGGAATATCATTTGAAAAATTCAGTTTTGTTTGACATAACAACTAACATTACCATTCGATTCAATAGAATGAACATCAATTCAATAATTTCACGTGTGATTTTGCATATGTGAGCCATATCGTGATATATATATATATATATATATATATATATCATATAAAAATATATCAACATAAAAAAAATCCTTATGATTATCATGATTTCAACCATATCACCCAGCCCTAGTGTAGTGTCACCACTCACATGATAGGCAGAGGAGCTGCCTCCCCCTCCCCCTGTGCTGCCGCCGTAGCCGTACTGGCTGGAGCCCCACTGTGCCGGCGTGGTGTTGGGGTTCTGGCCCTGGCCTGTGACCGCGGCGATGGCACTGAACATCTGAGTGGTCATGTTGCGAGGGAGAGCGTTGACGGCTCGCGTCAGGTCTGAAGAGGAAGAGTAATCAGACAAAGACATGGCAACAGGACGACAGGGTAAGATAGAATATAAGAACAGAAACTTACAAACTGGAAATACTCAAACATATAAAATTGTGTGTGTGTGTGTGTGTGTGTGGGGTGTGGGACAGACTGTGACTAACCTGCGATGTTGATGTTTGCTGGGGTGGCGTTAAGAGATGCAGGCGTCCTTGTTCGGCTGCTGTTGCTGGGCGTGATGCCTTTAAAAAGGAAAAAATAAAGTTTAGACAAAAACCCACAGTATCTCATAATTATCAGCAGATACATCCAGTAGGCAGGCTGGTTACACACCTGGCACAGGCTCCTGGTAATGGTCCTTGAACCAGCGGAACAGTCCGTTCACTGTAGAAAACATCTGAGAGCGGTACCGGAAGCCGTCTGGGGTGATGGTCACATACTCAATGCTGTGGAAACCAATATTTAAGATGGTATGAGCATTCCACTCTACAGTTATGTAAATGTTTTAGCAGTGGGGCAGTTAAGCAGAGGAGATGTTTTGTATTGAATGAATTGGCACATAATTTTAAATTATTCCAAAATATTCAGATATTGTGGATTTGCCCTATGGCTCAATTCTTTTAAATAACTACTACAAAACATTGATTTTAATTGTTGTTATACAGGACCAAAAAATCGTACTTGACGATTATATTTTTATATAACCACCAAAAACTGTGGCAACCAGATAACAGATTCCTTTTGTATTTCGGTGAAATTAGAGCACAGCATTTTATTATGTAACAAAATGAAGTACCCCTTTTATAATGGGATCGAGCAGTATCTAGTAACCTGGACTGAAGGCATACAATTGGACAAAGGAATGTGCAATTAACTTTTGCCTTTTTTTACTCTGGACCTCTGAATGTGAATGCATATGATTGTGTATAGTGGGCCTTTATGGTATTGAATGTCTGCTGTGTCTGTGGTTTTAATGTGAGCTGCTCAGAGGCAAATACCAATCAACATGCCAATTAAGTATTGAACCAGTGTTCACTGCAAAAGGTCAGATTTTTGTATACATTATCTTCCTTCCAACCATGGTAGAATTACAGTGAGTAATCCCAATACTGAAGAGTTATGGACATTTCTGCTCACCGTGGTTTTCCGCGAGGCTGGTAGCCCAGTATGAACTTTCCTGGCAGAGCCTTACAGGCCGAAATAAAGTAAGGAATGAAAGTAGGCTTCTCCCTCTTCGTTCTGACCAACAGCTCCTCCATTTTCTATGAGAAAGAGAACATGACAAAGGGAAATATGAGAGATGTAAGTCTAGGCTTGTCAGAAGCAAAGAATATGTAAAATATTCAAAAGACTACAAAAATACTCTCAAACAACATTACAAAGCTATGACAAGAAGTATGTATGTACCTCCTTTTCTCCTCCATTGCAATCCTGGAAGTACTTATGCACAAGCAGATCGCGGGCAAATGCCGCCATTGGCTGAATGTAGCGAGCGGAGATCTCATCCAGATCTTCAAACTCCTGCAGAGAATCAAAGAAGCTCTTTAAGAATATGCAGTAGCCATAAAACACTAAGGTCTGAATAAGTTTGACATTATAAAAAACACAAAAAGGTAGACAAAAAGAGCTTACTTCATTATTGATCCAGAGGGTATGTCCCAAGCTGAAGGCATTCTCTTTGCCCTCTTCTCTCACGTCCACATGCTGGTAAATCCCATCAGCCACCTACAAAACATCACAGGATCAGGACTGGAATACCTTGCGTAGACCCAACTCCTTACATAAACGTTTATGATCGACTCTGATTTGCTTTGTTTTTGTCCAGCACATAAATTTGGTTTTGATTCTGGTTCTGATCTCTTCATCCCTTCCTGCTTAACTTCCATGAGACGGTGATCGTTCTCTATCACTGCTGGACTGAATCTCTGAGGGCATCTTTTATTTATTCATCCCATCCGTTCAGCTGTATCTTTTAATTTCATCCTTTAACACCCCTCTTCATCGCTCTATCGGTCCCTTACTTTCCAGGTGACGGTGAGGTGGTTCTCTCCCTTGCTGCTGGGCCTGATGACCAAGTCTCCCTGGTCCAACGACTCCATCATCTTCTCTGCCTGGTTGAAGCTGATGTTGTGGAAGTTGGGATGGGCGATCACACGCTTTATATATGCTGGAGAGGGAGAGAGAGAGAGAGAGAATGCAGAGAGCAGAGAAACAGTGTAAGAGGAATGATGTCAAGGGAAACACTGTTGGGTTTCTTCAGGAATATCGTTTTCACCATTAAGGGCTTTTTACACGGGAGGTGACAACCGCATGCGAACTCGCCTCTCTGCTCCGCGGCACTGCCGTTCCTGGGCAGAATCCCGCGCCGTGTGGTCAAAAGTTAAACACAATTAAACTCTGAGCTGAGTGGGCGGGCGTATGCGCGTACGAGCACGAACGCGACTTTTTCACGCATCCCGCTCCGCCTGCCAATCCACCTGCTCCTCCGCGTCTCCCCGCGCACCTGTCATTGAAAATTAATGAGGACCAGGAGATTGTCGCTTCCCGTGTAAAAGGCCCTTTACCCAGTTGGGATGTAAAGAATGTATTTCTAAATCGGTATATATCAATCTTATATCAAGTTTATCATTATCTCTGAAATGTAGAGTAATAGTGGTATTGATTGTTATCCAAGGACTGAAGCTACATACTATCCTTTAAAATGTACCATAATTTGTTTCCATTTTTGTGCAATCAGTCATTTTGTAAGAAGTACTTTTTTTTCAAATGGAACAAAACCTTTCTTTTGATTCTATCTAACTGGCTTGGTCTTGTACAGTGATTGATCATCATCAAAATATGATCATCCTCTTCATCGATCGGCTGTTTCGGCTCGAGTGGCAGAGTCAGGTCACTGTGTCTGTTCTAAAACTGTCTGGATTTCCTGCTGAGTTCTGTGTTATTTTGACCCTGTCTGCATACTGACGTGTTCGCTGCTGTTTCTTCTTGAGCTCCTCGTCCTGTTTTTGGTCCTCTGTCTCCGTGTCAAAGTCGTAGTAGCTGTCCTTGGGGAGCTTCCACTCGTTGCCCTTGTCCATTAAGTCCGAGGTGCGGCACGTGAGGTCGACGTTGAATTTCTCAATGTCGATCTTCATGATGCGGCAGTGGACCGTCATGCCCACCTGAAGGAGGAGAGGCAAGGGGAGGAAAGGAGTAGAACAGAGGCGGAGCAAGAGAAGGAAACAAAAAAGGAACGAAAGAAAGAGGCGTGAATTAATCATTGATCAGCCATGTTTGATTAGTATAATTTGTTTTTGGGCTTTCAATTTTCAACTTTCAAGTACCATCAATATAGAAAACATTGGATTGGAGACAAAAATATTTAAATAAATAAAAAGGGGGTATGAAGTTGCTTTATAGTGTAGATAGCAAAGGTACACTGATGTGATATTCAAGAAAGAAAAACAAAATTATCACAATCGTTCTAGGACTGTAAGATTCCAAGTTACATGTGGAGGGGCGGTTCAAAGCTTAGTCTTAGTGTAGTCCAATGGTTGCAATTTTTTTTCTGAAATTTATAGACTAGTTACTCTTACCAAATGCCAATTGCAGAAATAACTAACATTTCACATACATTTGTGCAGGTGAGATTAAAAAATCAAAAAATCAAGATGACAAGCAAGACAAAACTAAATTAGATAACAATTTACTAATTGCCAGCAAAGTACAACAAGAAGGAAAAAGAGCTGATGCATGAAAAGATGCATGGTGAGTGTGTGTGTGTGTGTGTGTGTGTGTGTGTGTGTGTGTCTCACCTTGACCCTCTCTTCAGGGTGTTTGACCACCTTGTCACTGAGAAACTTGGTGGGAATGAATCCTTGGACGCCGTTATCTAATCTGGACCGCACCCCGATGGCCTGGCCCGGACACGAGCCGCTGTCAAAGTGGTTCCACACCTGCAGCAAGGAGGCAAAGTACAACGGGAGATGACTTTTCAATGTCAAGACTGTCAATCGCTGTTTTCTAACAGGTGAGAGAGGTCAGTGGGAGGAGAGTGAGCCGTCTCGTACCTCACTGAGCTCAGGGAAGTTGTCCTGCTGGCAGAAGGGGCACTGCCACAGCCCTGTGGAGTCGTTTCGGATGGCCTGGTCGTAACTCTCCCCCTGCGGCCGCCGGTGAGCGATGCCAGTCACTACACTGGTGATCAGCTTACCTGTGGATGCAGGGAAGGAAGATCAAGATGTGTGCAAGCTTAGCATGAAAAACATTTTTTATCAAAGAATGGAAATACAACAATCAAATGCAAGTGCTTTCCTTTGATGCATGTCCAGAGTTGCAAAACAAATTATAGGCTACTTGTGACTTATGCCAGACAGTCAACATTGCCTTTTGGCTCTGTTGTATTTTATTGACATTTATTGAAGTTTTATTAAAGAGGTGTTTGTGTATGTACCTATGTAGAAGGTCTCTGGAGTCTCCTTAGTGAGCAGGTTGAAGACCTCCTCGGTGTTGGGGACTCTGTAGGGAACTCTCAGGTCTTTGTACCTGCAGCTCAGCTCTGCACGGATATCATACAGAGTGATTCCCTTGTTCCCGTAACCCTACAAGGACAGAACAAAGAATAAAAACAAAGCAATTATACAACTTGTGAGAGGGTGTGAAATACGAACAACATTTCATTTTGTTTGATTAATTGGAGACATTTGTATAAGAATATACTGTAGTGGCTGATATGTCTGTGTGTTGAGAGAGTCAGTGCTAAGAACAATAAAATCACACACATCCAGATCCTAAACAACAGTCAAACATGTGGGGAAGAAATAGAGCCTGTAAACTTTATTCTGCCGCCAAGGCATTTAAATATGTTAACACCTAGGAAAGTTGAAGGAGTAGTTATACGCACATCCCGTAGGTGCAAGGCTATTAGAAGAACTGTGTCAATGAATAAAAGGAGTAACGCCTGCACACTTGCTCCATGCCAAAAAAGTTTACTGTTTGACAACGTTTCGATCCTCCTTGGATCAAAACACCTAGGAAAGTGACATTTTTGATTCTAACGAAGAGTGATGTACTCACTTTTTTAAGCATTTTGGGAGCAGAATGCACAGTGCAACTGTCAAAGCCACAGTAAGCACACTGACCTGTCTCTCCAGCTCTTCAGCGAAGGCGTCCAGGTCCAGATCTTTGAGACGTTCTGGGTTTTCCAGGATCTCCTCGAGAGCTCCGGCTGGGTTGGCATCTTCTGCCGACTCGTCGTACTCCAGGGCGTCCACAGCCATCTTACGAGCCCACTCATATGTCTCAGGGTGCACACGAGACCCATCCAGAACCTCAATGTAGGAGTCCGTGCTGTGTAGAGAGTGTGGGAAAATAAAAACCAACTGGTCAACTTAACTGTAAAATGCTAAGAATTAACATCTTTGCAATGCTATCAGCCAAAAAGAGAAACTGGTTGCCACTTGAGGGAGTGAGCTGCCCCACAAAAACCTGCATGGCACAAGTATGTCCAAAGAGATAAAAAGCCCCATACTTTTACTCAGGCACACACCTGTCTCCAAGCGAGGCGGTGTCGATCTTGATGAAACCGGCACAGTTGATGAAGACCTTGGGTCCCATGTGACACATGGTGACCAGCTGGGTTCGGTTTTCCAGACGAGTGTTGTTCTGCTTCAGGATCTGTAGAAAGACAAGGAACACAACACATATTATGGCAACAGGTAAGGCACTATAATCTCAGATACAGGCAGCATAATGTCAGCAGCACACTCGCATACCTTGAGCAGGTGGGAGCCCTTCCTTGGTCCCAGGCCACAGACGTACTGCACCAGGCTCTGAGTGTAAGGATGGGCGATGCCCCTGTTGACGTCCACTCCCACCTCGTTGACCCGGTTGATGAATTCACAGTACAGCGCACTGAGCAGATCCTCCTTCACCACATGTTCCTGAGGGAGGGGAGGAAAAAAGGACAGGGGTGACTTGGTGTACAATGGTGGCTGTTAGAGGAACCCCTTTTATATTTTGATGGATGACACAACTGTCAAATGGGTTGACTCAGGCTACTGTATATAGGTGGACACCCTTCCCCCTAAAACCACCCAAAACCCACCTGCTTTGGACTGCTGACCTCAATATTACATGATTAATATCAATGCTTGAATACGGTGAATTTCGAGATAACACTATTCTATATTATGTATCTTTAGACCAATATCATTCATTCCAGCTTTAGACGATATCACAGGATATACAATATATTTGGTTGTGAGTCTTTCTGATGACAACACAACACCACCCTGCCTCGCATTTTCCCTCGTGTCTTACCTGAAGAGGGTGCAGTTTGAGACAGAGAATATCTTCATCACTGCTGCAGACCTGAGCGTACTCCACCAGAGGATCCTGTATCTTCCTGGCTATCGACACAGCCTGCCGCAGCAGGGGAGGGTAATCCCTGAAATCAGCCTGAACAGGGGGAGAGGAGAAGGAGAGGGGAGGAAAGAAAAGGTAGAAGTGAGAGGGAAAACAAAATGAGGATAAAACAGAAAAGGAGTGCAGGCGGACTGACTTGAAAACGGTATGGTTAAATGCTCTTCTTGCTTAGAGCGTGTGTATAATGTAGGGAGGTCCAGGTTCGGAAGATGTTTTTGGTGCAGTAGTTGAGAATTAGAATGAATCATTTACCTCAGACTTCTTGCTGTTCATGTAGAGCGTAGCTAATTCGTTGTCAACAAGCTCCACTCCCACAGCGGGCAGAGAGGACTCTTGCTCAAGCTCGCTGATGGTCCTCTTGATGTCCTCCATTATCATATGGGCATCTCTGCACACAAAGGAATATTTTGAACATCAACACATTTTCCAGAGGTCACAATTCGACTAAACGCTGTTCCAAAGGTGGATCTAGAACAGACTAAAGCCAAAGGGTTTCATTAAAAGGAGCTACCACAAGCTTCCCTGGACATACAGAAAGAAATCAAATATTCACCTATTCTCCCCAGCAACAGCCACCACATGAGGTTTCTTGCTGCTCAGAAACTTCTTCAGGTTATCAATGTCGTGGGCCTGAGGATGAAAAACACACACACATAAAAAACACAAACAAACCACTCCATATCTGGTATATTTGACATATTTACCACAAAGAAAGCGATCAGCTCAAAGATGCCATATATAACACATTTTCTGAAACAGAAAGGCATCTGAGTGTACAGGAGGACATTTGTGTGCTCTGCTTGTACCTTCTTCTCTCTCTCATCCTCCCTAAAGGCATTCCTCCTCTTCATGAAGTAGGGCAGACGCAGGAAGTCGACCACCTCTCCTTCTCCGTTGATCAGAGCACAGAACACTGGTGTATCTCTGTGAGAACCAGATCAGAAGAGTGAAGCTTGGGCCAACTAAAAAAATAGATATTGTTCAAAAGTGTGTTCTTGATGCAGCTTGCATTGCTTGGCCTTATTGATGTGGTTGGAATTTGATAAACTGTTTCAGACAAACAAAAAAACACCTGCGCACTGCGTGTTTATCAGTATGTGTTCTTGCGTCCTGTCATGACACCTTTAGCATAATATCCAACGGCTGAGGAATGATTCGAAAACAAAATAACACCAAGTATGAAGGATGGATGTTAATTTGCCAACCACAAAAATCATGGATGCACTGAATGGTGATTTGGCTGTTGAGAATGAATGGGAAGCCCAAAGATTCACTGAAAGAGCGACACATTTATGTCCAAAACCTCTCCATCCTCTTTTATCCCTCTCGAATCTTTTTAACATAACAGTAACTAGTACTATAAATGAAAAGCACTATAGAGTAGGAGGCCTATTTTCACAATGCTTGAAACAGTTGGGAACTGCTATGAACACCTGAGAGTATTACATGATTGCGTGACCGCAAACACAGAGTACATCTGCAACATTTAAAAATGTGCTCTCTGTGTTTACATTCTTGAAAGAGAAGATTTGGGAGGAATGCTCTCCACAAGGACGCAGGCATCGAGTTTAGAATTCTTGGTATTGATAGATACACATTTTGTCTGGCAAAAAAATTATCCTAACACAAATCTGGGGCGCATACCTGCTGGGTGCATAGGCTACCCCCAGTACCCGGATGCCTTTGCCCTGACTCTCATCCATCAGATCATCGTCTTCCTCGACCTGCTGATCTGGTCTGTAAGGAGACACTTTCAGCCAGTTGTACAACCGGCGACAGCAGGACTGGAAGTAAAAATGGACATGGAACAGAGCATGAGTAAGAGTAAAAAAACAACTCAATGGTATTGTGACTCTCAAAGCTTACATAATATGACTATTTCTGCCTTAATTTGACATCAGATTCAGTTCAATCATCAGGCACTTTGCCCTGCTAACGTATTGTACATAACATTAATACAACAAAGTAAACAGATACAATGTGCATATTAAAAGACAAATTTTACACAATATACACACATATGGTTAGATTATCAAATGAAATTTCCACGATGCATGGAAGTCCGCATAGAAATAGAGCCAACACTGGATATCAGGCCAAATTACCCTGACAATGTTCTCCTTGGCCTCAGTGATCAGTTTGCTCTTGAGCTCCTTGGACATCTGAGGGTAGAGGAACTGGTTGAGCGATCTCTCTATGGCTAAGGTCCGCTGCCTGTTCCACTCCTGCACCTGGTGACTGAACTCATCCCTGTAGTAGAACTGCTTGATCTCATCAAAGTATGTCTGGTCGCCAGCATACCTAAGAAAGAGAGGAGGATGAGGATCAAGAAAATTAACAAGCTGCAATTTGAAATTTCAAGAAATCACACTCAAGAGGAGCTATCCTACTTATCAACCCTTCTTCCCTCCAACATCCAAGTTAGGTTTCTATATATATATATATATAAATGCCAACCCAAAAATGGCACAATGGATAGTTACATCAGATCCTGTGCTTGGTAAATATCCCATGGCCAAAGAAGGTGCATTAGGAAGAGAGTTGACAGGAATTATGAGCCTTCGGAAGGTTTGTAGTTCAGAAGTGCATGACTCCACACATCTGAGTCCAGAATATTTAAACCTATCTATGAATATTTATGATCTCCCTCATCTGCTTGATGCTTATTTATGATGACTATCTTTTGGTTTGACAAGTGACTTGACAAAGCATGCACAGCCCACTTAGACCACTTGGTCCACCCCTAATGATGTTCATAATATTATACAGACCTAACTCACCTCACCAACTTATGTCATTGAGTTACAGATCTTTCCCCTTATTATTTTAGTTCAGTGTGTCCCTCTTACCCTTTGACCCCTATAAGGTCAATACAGATGTCAATGGTGAGCAGCCCCTCTTCCTCTGCCAGGCACATCTTCAGGAACTGATCTCCATTCAGCTCTTTCACAGGCTTGTTCTTGAGATACTTGAACGAATAGGCAAAGTGAGCCTCGTCCACCTCCTACAGCAAGCAGGCAAAGGGTAATGAAGGCAAATTTAGAATTGTACTCAGAGCACACAATTTCAGAAAACATTTTCCTTATCTTCAAATTAAAGTTAATGAGCAAACATAAAATTTGTCCGTACCTTTTTGCCCTTCTTGGTAGGCTTGATGTTGATCTTGGCTCTCTCCTGGAAGGTCTGTCTGAGGACATGCCTGACCAGGGGTTCACGGGCAATCTGCATGGCCACCATGTACCTGGTCCCTTCAAGCACTGCCTCAGGAGTGGTGAACTGACTATAGGGCAGAAAAGAAAGCTCAGTATGGAAAAGCTCACTGAATGCATGTTAAGAGTGGGAGAATACTCCCTTTTTACATTTAATTTCCAAAACGTTCAGAGGAAAATTGTGTGGTAGAGTCCAAGGAAGCTTGCCTGCAAACATAATCTTTGGCCAGCTCCACAGGCTCGGCAGGGAACTGCTCTGTCTCGTGACGCTGGTAGCTGTCTCTCAGATTTTCTCCAAACTGCTCTGGCGTCAATCCAAACTTTTTGGCCAAACCATCTGCAGTGGGGGAAAAACAGAAATAACAGAGAGTGAGAAAGTGTAGGATAAAGTCATTGGACGCGGTTGGCATTCCTAAAAATCTGTCATGTGTTTTTCTCAATCCAGTGTAAGTCGTGCGGCTGAGATGTGTAGCTATCTGATGTGTATGTGCCAGTGATATTTGAACAGAGACTCCAGTGTTCCAGGTGAGAAAGGTGACTAACCGAGGCCTACGCTATGACAGATGCTGTACATGTCCCTGCGAGATGCCAGCTTGAGGTCAGGTCCTTTGCGTTCCTCTTCTTCCTCTACCTGCACCTCCTCCTCATCACCTATAGAGGGAAAACCCAAAAAAGAACATCAAAAAAGGCCAAACACTTTCAACAAACTGAAAGTAATTCCTATTAAAACTGAACAAGAAGTAGAAAACTGTATTCTGTTTACAGCTGCAACGATTAATCGATTAGTTGTCAACTATTAAATTAATCGCCAACTATTTTGATAATCGATTAATCGGTTTGAGTAATTTTTTAATCTTAAATGTGAATATTTTCTGGTTTCTTTACTGCTCTATGACAGTAAACTGAATATCTTTGGGTTGTGGACAAAACAAGACATTTGAGGACGTCATCGTGGGCTTTGGGAAACACTGATCGTCATTTTTCACCATTTTCTGACATTTTATAGACCAAACAACTAATCGACTAATCGAGAAAATAATCGACAGATTAATCGACAATGAAAATAATCGTTAGTTGCAGTCCTAATTCTGTTTAGCCATAAAATTGGCCCACAGACCCTTCCATTGACCCAGCCACCCATCTTACCATCCTCTGACACTTCCTTGATCCTCTTGAGCCTCTTTTTGTTGGCCTTGGCTGCATTCTGCATTTTGGGGATGTCTCGGCCATAGTAGAGCAGGAAGTGGTTGTACACGTCGCTCAGCTCATCGAGGCTCTGGACATCTTTCAGTCTACAGCAATAGAGTAGAAGAGGTGTGAGGATAGGTGAATAGCAAAAAATATATATTTTAGTCTTAGGCCCCAGTGTTGAATTTTTCGGCTCTTGTTTATTGTCCATCATTCTGCCAACTCTGAACTTTATCAAATATTTTTTATTTCTTTTGAGTTCCCTTGCTATGAACTCCTAAGATCAGTCACACTCAAGTACATAAAATTAAGCATCATTCATCCCTTCCGCCTGTCCTCCGCTGTTCTCCAGACTCACCTCTCCATATCAGCGGTGTCCAGAGGACGGATGCCATCAGCCAAAGGTTTGTCAGGGTCAGCAGAGATCTGCTCAAACTGGTAGGACTGCATCCTCTGGAACAGACGGGTCAGGTTCTGCTTTCGAGTCTTCAGTTGAGTCCACTGGGGGGTCAGGAGTAAGAGGTCAAGAAAGAGGAAGTGGGGTTTGGACACCAAGAGGTGATCAAGGCAAATCACGTCAGTAATTGTGTTAGTATGTAAACTATATGTTATGTGAAAAAAACAACAACACGCATACCTTCTCATCCCACTGCCACACCTTCCACAGGTCATTGATGTTCAGCTCCGGCTCCACATATTCTTTCCTGTAGAAAGCTATGAAGGGAACCTGCGAGGAACATTGGATAGAGCGATCGATCGTTTCTTAACGACATATTGACGAGCTGTTGCCATATTGCTTCTAGAAGAGCAGAAGGGAACAGATGGGAGAAATCCATCATATGGGTTTGGAGAGTTCAGGTCTGTACCTCAAACTGCTGATTCCTCATGAAGTTGAGGGCCTCCTTGATCTTGGCAATTGTGCTGGGGCCTTTCCTGCTGAAGTTTGTGGTTGTCCCTCTGTCTAGATAATCTGTGCTCTCCTGATTACAGAAATATAAGAAGGTACAGTATTTAGATAAATATATGGCAATCAAGGGAATGTTGTGTATGTGATCTCATTAGTTAATTTCATACAGTTTTTCAGCCAAAATGCGCAAAACATGTTATTACATAAACATATTGGAAATGTGGCTGATGTGCATGCATATGTGAATATATAAAGTATGTCCACAATTCTAATGATTTGTCCAACAAGGTGGAATCCAACCAGGTACTTTGTTTTGTGGAGAATAAATAAATAAATGAATGAATGAATGAATGAATGAATGAATGAATGAATGAATGAATGAATGAATGAATGAATGAATAAATACAAATCCAAGAATACAGGTGTGTGTGTGTTTTTCCTGAGTCTGTATGGCGAAGGTTGTACCTGCATGGAGATAGTAAGGGTGGAGAAACCGTGTCTGAAGATCCACTCTGCTTCCTCCTCCAGCTCATCGTCCTCAGCAGGTTTAACAGGGATGGATCTTAACTACAAGACAGAGAACAGAGAGTCACGCACTCAGAAAGACAAAGATATTAGAACCAGCTATGTTCATAACGAAATGCACAATCCATGTCTCAAGTGTTTCAAGGCTTAATAATCTTTAAACCTGTCTCCTCCCTTCATCTACATTCACCTTCATGACTGAATTGAATCTGTGAAATCAATAAAGGATCATAGCTTTCACTTGGATTTACCTGGCCACAGTCTTCTACTTCTACGACGGCCAATGCACAAACAAAAGCGCATTAATACAGAAACACACACACACACACCTGGAACCTCTCGGGCATGTCTGTAGAGCGGATCTCATTGTCCTGGTCGGTCATGTGGCTGCTTTCCAGCTCGCTGGGCTCATAGATCTCAAAGATGCTCTTCCTCCCCTGCCTCCTCTTTGTCTGCTTCTTGGGTCGGTCCCAGCTCTCGTCATCCTGGTCCTCTTCCTCCTCCTCACCCTGGTCATAAGCGTCTGCGTCGAAGTCGGCAAAATCAAAGTCGCCACCGAAAATCTCCTGGGCCTCTTGGAGGGCTCTGCAGGAAGATAGATGATGAAGATGAAGATAGAAGCAACAGAGATTACATGTTCCTTCACTCAATTTTCACAGCAGTTAATTTGCTGTTTTGTGCTTAATGTCTCCTAGTTTTGCTTATATACTTTACTAGCCTCTTTGGTTCCTCCTGCACATATTTTAGGTCTTTAATTTTTTCCATCTGTAACTTAAGTTAATTATGTAGGGGGAAATATGGAGGTGACAACAAGTGTTGAAACAAAACTCTTCCCTTGCAATTTGTTTTTTTCCTAAGCAAGGACAACCATACATACACTGAAAACCAAGACACTCACGCATCTGTGTATGCTGAAAATTTCTTGCCCCTCTTCTTGGTGATGGGTTGGCCGTCATCATCCACAATGAAATCGTCTATGTCTGTGGAGCAAAAGCACAGTTTAAGTTGTTATTCTACTGTTTCCTTGCTTTTTGGATACACCTATGAAAGCTCTAAAAATCCCTCAATGCCGTCTTACCCGACTCCTCGTCCTCTCCCTCATCGTCGATATCTGGTCGTTGGAGAGGCACATCGAGTGTCTCTCCCTCCTCCAGCTCTCCATCTCCATCCCCGTCTCCAGTAAAGATCTCATCAGCGATCAAGTCCTTCTCGTCATCATCCTCTTCGTCATCGTCCATCGTTTTCACACGGTCATATTTCTTTTTCTATCAAAGAAGACAGGTGCAGGTGCAGGTGCAGAGGTTGAACTTTTTAAAGTGTTATACAAAAACGACATGAAATTGCTTGAAGTCAACAACAATGAGGAAAGGTACAACTGTCCACCATTACTACAGCAAAACAGAAAGGGGAAACAATGCTTACCCTCCTTTTCACTTTAACTCCCAAGTTCTCCTCAATTAGGTCAAGATCATCGTCATCCAGGTAATCATCGTAATCTGCAAAGAGGAAGAAAAATCAGATAAAACAATTTAGGGCCATGAGAGTTTACATTAAGGATTACACTTAAAAGGACAGTAGAGTTTTGCCCATCTTCAGTGAATTTCCATCTGCCTCCAAATCATTTTCTTTAAACTGACCAATGTAATATCTCCCAGTGCATCCAATATGAAAAACCCTCTCAAGAAAATGTATTGTAAAATGTAATGTAACAACAGTGCTGCTGCTCCTGCGTGGAGAAGCATTTTTTGCAATGATGGAACACCCATGCAGACACAAGCTGAAGACTCTGAACAGTGTTGTAGATCGGGTTTTTTTTTTTTGCGCCATTGGGAGCCATATGGGGGCTGGTGGGAGCTGAGTGATAAATGTGACCCAACAGGAAACTACTGATATGGAAATGGGTTGAAACAGCAGGGGGATGATGTAGGGAGACAAATGAACATTATGTTATCTCATTGAGGTGAGGAAAACTTTCATCTGCGTCTTATTTAAGCCATACAACCAATACTTTCAGCCATATATATCAGTTACATCCCTCTAGGACAGCCGATGAACTTACTGCGCTTTTTGCGTCGATGTCTAACTTCATCTTCTGAGTCACTGGCCCCTCCACTGGCACTCTTTTCAGCCTCTTCTTCCTCGTCCTCCTCGTCTCCGTCATCAATGAGTCCCCTTAAATTCCCTCGCTCATCCTGGTCTTCTGTGTTCTCTTCTTCCTCTTCATCTGTTGAGAAATGACAAGGAGCGGGGTCACACAAGTCATACAAACCCCCCACAATACACATCCAAGGAGAAATGATTCAACTCATCTTACCATCTTCCTCCATAAACCTCTGGGTCTTTTTGGGCTTGAGGTCTTTCTCCTCAAACTCTTCCTCCGACTCTTCAGCCTCACTCTCGATGAAGTCTGACATGCTTGCTCCTCCTGAGGAATGATTGTAAAATGCTCTGTAATTACTGTTTTTCATCAACATTAGCTCAGCATTACTTTGTATAGTTTAACTACAAATACAAAACTGAAACATTGTGTCACACAATTTGTATCTATAATGGTAGTTTATTGCTAGTATCCTCGCCATTTGGAAGCTCATGTTATCTTAGCAAGTTATCCATATCTAGTTAATTGTGGTACAACTTCTCTAGCCAAGATGATATTCCAGTGAATAATGTGGTTATAATTGTCTTGGCAGTGACACTTGCATTTGCTTCCATTCCAGGTTGTAATACATATCAGATATGTGTCATTTTCGCCTGCTATTTTAAGATTAAACAGGTTAAGTTGGCATTATCGATTAGGGATGCAAAAATCAATCTATCATATAGCCTAGCTAGTTGGCATGGCGATGAAGGATGTGCAACAATCATTAAGTTAATAAATCAATATAAGTGAAATATAAGTGAAACTTCTGCCTATTTTATAAAGTATATAAACCCCCCACTCAGGTGTTTTTTTAGGCAGAGGACATTCACAAGTCAGATTACTGAGGGTGCCACAAAAAGCTGCTGCATTTTTATCCTTCTTAGAAAAAAATACATTAAGGCAATCTGCACTTTCAATCTTAATACATATCAGTCTTTTTGTAGTCAGCTAAGATCTTGGTTCACTAATAATCAAGCATGCCAGCACTACATTATGGTGGCTATTTCTGCTGCCATCTTGCCAATGTAACACTGTCTTTTAACTTGTCTGTCCATGTCTTTGCTAACTGTTTGTGTCCTACCAACGAAGGTCAGCGCTTAGTAAATGTTGTCCTGTGGCTTTGCACCAATGTGCATCATGGTCTGTGCATTTGCACTCAGTGAGCATGATTATATCCTCGTGTGTTATCTGCTGTCACTCTGCTACATGTTCTCTTGTGTATCTGCCTCGCTGTTGCCGCCTTGTTGTGTTATAAATACTTGCTTTTCATTAAAGGTAGCCGTTAATGACATTTGGCCGGGGGCTACAGATGAACACCACACGTTTTGGCTAAGCTTGGCACATTTACAGAAATGTATGATAATGTGCATTGCCCATGAAAATAAACTAATAAAACTTGAGTAACGTCATATGGTTAAATTCGCTTTTTATTTTGAACCATAGCGTTATCGAGTAGTTGGGACAAAACATGATATCTAACGTTAGCTAACTAAGTTACCGTTATAGTAAAATCTACATCAGGATACAGATCATCCAAAAATGTTTAGCACCTCGTGGCGACGCGCACACATACAAATAACAGAGATGAAGAACCAAAAAAGCAATTTGCTGTGATACTATACATAAAGTTAGACAGCCTCTTTATCTGATTAGGCTTAACAATAGTTTGGTCTACTAGCCACCAGCTACTAGCCATGTTAGCAGCCACAAACTTCTACTAGCCACCAGCTACTAGCCATGTTAGCAGCCACAAACTATTAGCAAGCGATGTTAACAAGCGATGTTTAGGCAGTTAAACGTCGCTGGCTAGATAGCTGGCTAGCCGTTATGCTGACATTCAAGCTCAATATTACCTCTAAAGTCAGTATTGCACACAACAACACAATAACCGAGTACCACAGAACAGGAAATCCAGTTAGCAGTTGTAGAAAGAAAATAAGGCCTCTAAACCAACTTCGCAACCTAACGTTAATGCGTTAGCATGTCGGCGTGTTAGCCTAGCATCGGGACGACAACAACAGCCAACTTCGGCATTGCTGTTATCTGTTTGTTGTCCAGCAAAATCTAAAGATCGCAAACGACCTCAGTGAAATTGGACTTACGTCTCGCTGCGATCCTATATTCCGCAAATATCTATAATATAATTGGACTGTGTTGTGTTTTGATTTTCAGGGAGCTTGTACTTATAAAAAATGGCCGAGAGTGAGCGGCGTGATGACAATTCCGGGATGTAGCGGGGAAACTTCCATCCTTTTCAGGCGCAAGGCAACGCCCCCTGCTGGCGGACCTGCATTGTACATTGTAAAAAAAAAATCTGGTCCGTGTACCTGCTTGTATTTTATAAATATATTGTCACACTGATATAATAAGAATATCAAAATACATCACAGTGGAATAAAAGCAACCCAAACAAAAACCAGAAAGCCTAATGTCGGAGCCACGGTGATCCTGAAGTCATAAAGATTTATATAAAAGCTATTTCAGTGGCATAAATCCTGCAGTGACCACTCCAAGGCGCTGGGGGCGCGATTTCCCTCCACTTACTGACCTACTGTACCTTTGCGATGACGTAGCACAAGTAATGTAAATCACAGAGAAGCGACAGCGGCTAGCGGCGGCGTTGTAGGAATGGATAACTGTCCCGGCCTTTCACGCTTTTTACTGAGCTGTGTGTTGTTATTCTGGATATGTGGGCTCTCTTTCGGTACGGAGCTGAGTTTTGTGACATGCGGTTCAGTCGTTAAACTATTAAACGTAAAGCACAATGTGAGGCTACACTCGCACGACGTACGCTACGGTTCTGGTGAGTTAACGGATCTACATCGAGTAATACATTCTCTATTTTCTTCTTCACATTTTCTCCATCCACCTTTACCCCATCTCTAGTTACCGTTAACGTTACCCTTTTGTGCGGGGACACTAGAAATTAATGTTTTCTGTGAATAATGTGTCAGCTTGACATAATGTGACATGTCGGCTTGACATAATGTGACATGTCAAGCTGACTCCATAGTTGTGTACAGTGAAGTAACACGGTAGTGGTAAATAGAAAGATGGGTAAACTAAACTTTGACCTTTGGTAAGTGATCATCTCAAGGCAAATATACACTAATATAAACAAAAATCAAGTATATTATTTAGAAAAAAACATTTGTTTCTTCCATTAAAAGACCCTGTATCACTTAGGTCAGTTTGATACCACTTAGTATGATGCATACTATGAATCTTTAGATAATAGATTTACATTATGTTAGTCTAAAAAGGTGGGTAAATGTATTCTGCAAATAAAAAGGAGGGTATGCTGATTTTAGATGGTCTTACCCACCACTATCCTGGTTGTGTATCTCTATAATGGTCTTGTACTCACTCTGCCTGTGTGTGTGTGTGTGTGTGTGTGTGTGTGTGTGTGAGACAGGTAGCGGGCAGCAGTCTGTGACCGGGGTCACTTCAGTGGAAGACAGTAACAGCTACTGGAGCGTGCGTGGGACCAGTGATGCCATGTGTCATCGCGGCACCCCGGTCCAGTGTGGGCAAACTATCCGCCTCACTCATGTCAACACGGGCCGCAACCTGCACAGCCACTACTTCGCCTCCCCGCTGTCCTCCAACCAGGTGGGTTCTGGGAAGTGGGAACAGTGAGTGGGAAAGGAGGGGAGGTTGAGTGTTATGTGATGAACCACAGGGCTTCCAGCAGAGGTTGGAGAAGTATTAAAAAAAATAGTTTAAGTTAGCTAATTTCAAGCATGGAGAAGCACCTGAGGATCATGAGGAAGTTTGTGAGAAGTCTGAAAATTCACTACCACACTACAAATTTCCCCCTGAGAGAAATTAGTGTCAGTAATATTACTTGGCGTATAGTCAAAGGTGTAAAATACCAAGCAATAAATCAGCAATATCTGAAAATTAAAGGAGAATACTGGTGTCATTAAGAGTTATAGCCCATTTACTACTGCTTGTCTAGTTTATTTTCCCCCAGTCATTTGGCAAAGCATGCCAAATGTTATTAGATTCTTCAAAATGATTTTTTAAAATGTACTTGATTTTTGTCGTTTTTTAAAATACAGATTTTATGATGTCAGTCTAGCTTGAAATCAGTTACTGTCCCAGCTAACAAAGCTGCCCTAAATAAGAAGACATGGATGTGACAATAGTTTGTAAGGCGAGATGCTTCTGAGGGATTATTTTCTGGCAGAAACTAACATTTCTTCCTGTGGGTGTCAGGTGATTGACAGTATGCAGAGAGTACATAATCACAAAGGATGTCAGCGATTATTAAAAGTTTTACCTACATCCTATGTTTACACTGTGACAGACAGCCTCGCCCATCCAATCAAAGAGCCTGAAACATTCTCTGTTCCAGTACAAGGTCTCTGAATGCATGCTGGTATGAAAACACTTAACTTGGGCACAATGAAATAACGATAAAACAGAACCTCTGACGAAACCAATTATGTTTACTGTGATGTATTATCTAACACTGGTGTTATCCTTTAATGTCTGGAAAGGTATGGGTTTTTAAAATAACATGCAAGAAACATGCAACCAAAAACTTTTCATGAAAGCTAGATGTAATGCATTCTGGTATCGCCTCCTCTTCTCGTCTCCTCCCCGTCTTTTAATCCCTCTCTCTCTCTCTTGCTTGTCCGCAGGAGGTGAGTGCGTTTGGCGAGGAGGGGGAGGGGGACCACCTGGACGAGTGGACGGTTCAGTGCGGGGGATCGGTGTGGAAACGCGAGGAGGCCGTCCGCTTCCGTCACAAGGCCACCGACGCGTTGCTGTCGGTGACGGGGGAGCAGTACGGCCGGCCGATCCACGGCCAGAGGGAAGTGCACGCCATGACGGGCCCCAGCCAGCACAGCCTGTGGAAGGCCATGGAGGGCATCTTCATGAAGCCCAGCGAAAGCCCGCTGGGGAACCGGGACTACAGTCACGCACACACAGAGTTCTGAACTTGACTTTGCTCTACTCCTGTCTCCTCTCATTTTTCCTCCCTCCCCCCCGTCTACCTCTGTCTTCCTACCTCTGTCTCTCGTTACTTCTGTACCACCAGCCTGCCGAAAGCCTCTCTTTTCCCCATCTCCCTCGTCTCATTTTTCTCTCTCGTCGACGTCTCAGTCTCTCCTTTGCCCTCTATCTTTTGAGGACGCTGTGGCGAACAGGTGTGCTATCACGGATCGGGGTGCAATGACTTGATCTTACCTATCAAAAGTAACCTCCATCGCATATTGTTTGTCTCTGGACTTATATTTGGAAACACTATTGAAGCATGAAAGATCCAGCAGCCACACACAGAGAGCCGTCTCGCCTGTGGCTTCTAACAATTACCTGCATTTATTTTTGCTCATATCTAGGTGTTTTCTCCCAAATTTCATTTAAATCTCAGTAGCAGTACAGTTTGCCTTAACAGGTACAAGAAGACATTAATCATATCAAAGGTGCTATCTTACAAAGACGAACTTATGTTTGTTACAGTTTGTGACACTTTATATCCAATAAGAGGCATTCCTCTTAGCAGTTATTTATTGTTAAATATCAGACTGCCATCACCATACATGCTGTGCAGATGCCGAAGATGGTACAGATTGTGCAAGTCCATACGTTTATCTCATCAAGTGAGCCTTGTGTTTAGTTGGACTAAATGCAAAATGCATTGTTACACTTGTGCCTTTATGCTATTTTAAAAAGTATGTGGTGTTTACATTGAGGAGCCTTTTTAATTTTGGCAAAACCTAAGAATTGTATTGTCTTTCTGGTAGTTGTAAGCCAGATATCTGAGCTATACAGTGGATAAACAGTGTTACTATGGTTCATTTCATTGTGTTAGTCCGATTCAGTATTGCAAATCTATAAAGTATTCACATGCTAACTGACATAGAAGCATCAGCATCATCACAGCACCTTTCCCAGTTTGGCCAACAGCTTGTTACTTGGCATGGTTCCTTTATCACCGTGAATATCCAGAGATCCACAAGCTTTATTTTGATTTACACCAGTGAACTGGATGCAATGTTTGTTGCCATCATTCATTCACTTTTGCAGCCTTGGTGCAGTGACAAAGTGCAGTGTTTATCATCATCAGCAACTGTGCTGATTATCATCAGTGCAGTGTTTTACATTCACGCTGTTTGTGCGTGTGTGCGTGTGTGTGTGTTAGATCAGCTGTTTATTCAGGAGGTTTATATGAGCAACACACTTGTAATGAATACCTCATATTAAATAGATTTTTTGTGCATACCAGTGTCAATTTGACCTCTTTTTCTCTGTTGGATTTAACCACCTTTGCACTGGGTCACCATGATAGTTGAGAAGGATTTGATGATTCTTCACAGACTGACTTCTGGGTGATGTTCTTCCTTCTTCAGGTTTTTGCTGACGTCATCAATGGCTCTCTTGATACTGCACATTCACAATTACAGGCATGCATGATGAGTAGAAAAGCAAAAACAATGCTTTTTTACATGTATTCCTTAACTTGACCATTCATAGATGTATAAATTAGGATCGACAAATTCCCCTTTATCATGATTGGGCCTCCCAAAGTCCAACCCCTTAACTTCAGCAGGAGAGGTGGAAAAAAACTACAGGATTTACAAGGCAAAGTGTAAATCTGTGGCCGGGCCATTACACTTAGCATAATGGCTTGTTTGGATCCACCTAAAGGCTTGTTTTGGTCCATTATCCGCCCGTTAATGGGGCTCGGGGCTAATCCCATTTTAAGTGAGTCACTTGGATTACAGACACATTGACACTATTTGCGTTCGACCTATGCTCCTCTGGGAATTAATTATCATGATGGAGAGAGACTGTAAACCCCTTACCGCTCCAGAGGAATCCCTTCCTCACACAAGTTGAGAAACAGATGCGAATACTCCTCAGCCATCCGATACTGCATCAGGAGAAACAGAGTTGTGGGATGCATATCTCAGTAGTAGGAGGTCAAACTTTGTGTGTGTGTGTGTGTGTCACCCACCTTGGGGTCAGTCCAGTCGAAGCAGTTGTGTTTGTAATGCTCTATGACCTGTATGTATCGTGTGAAGGAGGTGATGTCAGAGCAGTGAGCCGCCTGCACTCGAAGAGCCTGTTCTTCAGACTCACAGCTCCTTTCTATGATGTCAACCACGGAGGCCAGGATGCTCTGTTGTACCTGGATGGACAAATACAGTGTAACACTCTTCATGAAACCATCACATGTTGCCCTGGTGTTTAGTGTAGTAAAGAAACAACTGTATTTTTATACCGAGTTGATAGTTTTGCTTGTATTCTCCATAATTTATTACTCCCTTGTCAAGAGTGAGGCTGATTGTGCTTATAGAGTGGTTACCTTGGTGTTGGATTTATCCATCGACTTGGGCTCCATGATCAAACACTGTGCTGTGAAGATACCTGGAAGGGGTTAAAAAGCCTGAAGGTGCATAGCAAATCTGAGCAGCAGATCAATCAGAAACCCTCTTGTGAAAAGCATCACCCCATGAAAATCAGCACTTGCCTTTTTGACCAGACATACTCATGTATAATACCAATTAACTCATGCAAAGAGGTTAGACACAAGACTAAACGTTTAAACACATTTGAATAATACAAATTAGTTTTACGTACCTTGACTCTATGACCGAGCCTAATGAAAGGATTTGAGGACTGGCAGTTCAGTGGTTGGGTTGACTCAAAAATGAGACCAAACCTGCTTTGACAGGAAGAGATCCAGTTTTCACGCAGCTCTGTATCTAGGCCTACAGCGAAGGATTGTTACGCAATTATTAGCACCCCGGGGTGATATTCCTGCTCACCAGCTTGGTGTGAATTATTTCAGAATCCCTAGGCAGTGAAACATCTTTCACAAGTAAACACAGTTGCTTCATATTTCTATCAAAACAAGGTTTTATTGCATAAACATATGTGGATATATTTTCATACAGATTAAATTTGTTATTTGCATTTTTAAATATCCATTCAGTTGATAACTATTGCTGTTTTCTTTCTCTCCTTGTCTAAGCAGCATGCCAAGGTTGTATTACATATCTGTGTTTAGATTTATCTCTATACAATCTACAAGGTAAAAACATGTTCTGGTAAAAACAAATCTCTAAAGCAACTCTCAAAAACATGAAAATCATAAACTGATTCTGTCCTGTTATAGGGATGTGTAATAATGTAAACTTCAAAATTGTCGATAAAAGGTTTCAAACCATTTTTCCTTACATAGTCATGCAAGGGTTTCTGAATGGCACAATTATTAAAGAGAATTGTTAAGATAAAGTAGTCTATGCTGGTTTCAAAGGACCATAGACAAAAGGTGAAAACATGGTCCATTGGTCAAATGTCAATGTGTTGAGAATATCAAAGACAAAGTGACTTACAGGGATAAGAGTAGCATACATTATACAGCAGTTTATACAGGACGATGAGGCAGTGAGTACATTCCATAAAAACCTAATGTGACTAAAACACACAATATATTGTTTTCAGTGTCAAATTGAACCTTCTACTGTGAGGCCTACACACTCTACTCTAGCTGACATGAAACAGAGATGATGATGATGTGACCTTGTATTTGCATATTTATGAAAATACTCCCTCCTGCATTCTGATTTGATTAATAGCTGGTAGAAACTAGAAAAAAATGGCTATTACAGTATAAATTGGAAAGTCAAATATATGACAGTAGTTCATACATACTTACATTTAAATCGAGGCCGTGCCACCACAAAGAAAGATTAAATGGATTTCCCTGTCTTTCAAAGACATGAAAAGCTAAACAACAACATGCATACTGATTTACAGTATAATACATTTTTGCTGTGATACTTGATCATACAAAGCTTTGTTTTATTTTAAAGGAAAGTTCTCTCCCCTCTTGCCTTCTTCGTATTTTGCTTAACTTGGACAGCATTTGATATAAATCACACGGTTGCACATTGGTTTGGTTGAAATCTCTTTGTTTTGTTTTCCTCCATCCTGGCAAGAGCCAAGAGAGGAAATGATCGCTTAAAGTTATTCAAGGGAAAGAACTACTCTCTGGTCCAACAGTGTCCAAGAGGGGCAGCACGCAATATAGGAATCCACACATGTTGCTCTCATGGCATAATGCATTTGCAGTCAGTATTAATGAACATGAACAACTCATCTCAAAAGCAGAATCTAGAAAACGAATCTAGATTTAATCTCCTACTTCTTCGACAAAGAACAGGAGAATGACTGTAAACTAGTACAAGGCTTTTCTGAACCTTTTCATCCAAATGATCTTCATGTAATTGTAGTGCTATGATCTCCGAACCAGAAAACACACCTATGTCCCTAAAAACCACTCTAGGTACTGCAGCCATTCATGCCTTGTTGAGCTACACCGGTGTGACATCACAGGTTAGGGATGTGGGACAAACTCTTCTCTCTTATTTTTTGCCTTTGGAAAGAGTCGTGAATGTTCATCAATACGGACCAAACCCTCATGACATTGGGATAACACGTATCAAAGCGGTGTTGTTCTTCACTTCTGAACACCTTGTAAACATGGTTGTCCAAGAGCTTTAGCTGCAGTTCTGACTTGAACCACTAGAGTGCAACCTTTTCCAAGTAAACGGCTGTACGAACAGTATCTCACAGCTCTACTGTAAATCCCTGATATATCTCACCAGATTCTGCCCTTCATACATTCTGCTGTTGAGAGGAATAATACATTACACTGGCTAACTAGCACTATATATACAGTGAATTCCTTGGGGAACTGGGGCTGGAGTAATGCTTGTTATGGCAGTGTATCAGATACAGTTAATATACTCACATGCTTTTGTGTGGCCTATATTTACCAAGATTGGGCAGTATTACAATGAGATGCTCTAGTGAAACCGTTCCTCCCAACACTTATCCAGAACACTGCAGTTTATCTCAGCCTGCATTGCAAAAAACATCCATCTTAACAAGTCATCTACTCTCATATTCAGCCTTCAATTCTTATTTTTCTGAAAACAAGAGAAGAATTCTGTCCATGAGGTGAGATAATTCAACTTCTTTCCAATGCAGTTTCACTTGTTTCAGGAATTTTCTAGAAATGAGTGTCAATATCTTGAAACAAGTCAGACAAACAAGGCAGATCACTGCACTGGGATCAAGAAAACAACACTTGATTCTACAAAATTCTTGAAACAAGTTGATTTGCATTGGAAATTATGTAACCCCATTGACAGATTTTTTTCACTTATTTTAAGAAAATTACGATTTTAGGACTCTAATAGACTAGATAACTTTTTAAGATGGAGATTTTTTGCAGTGTGCTCCTAATTTGAACCAAAACCACAGCTCCACTAATGTCACTGGATAGGTGTCTCTTACTTTTACCCTCCACATGTTGTACACCTCTCAGACAGCCTGAGCTTACATTATGTATAGACAATACTGTCTTTTAGACACACAAAGGTTAAGACAAAGGTAAGTAAACACATACTGTACGGTACATACAGTGACTGTAAATATCCACTGGTGATATGCAGCACATCAATACTAAGACTAAAGAGTAGAGATAGCAGAACAATGATACTTCTAGAGTGCTCTCCCACTGAGTATTGAGTTGTGCTCCTTGCAGATACACATAAGGAATTCATGTGCCCCAAGGTTAGTGGATTGAGCCGAGGATGTAGATGAGATTTCACAAAATGGGCAATGGCTATACATGGCTATATGAGATGTGAGGGATTTACTACACATTTAAATGCTGTATACAACATTCAGTGCCCACATTCAGTTAATGTGACTTTCCTGGGGTAAATATGCAGTTATCCATAATAACCATTGCTTGTGTTTAAAATTAGGAATGGCTCAAAGCACCTGATACATGTTAGAAACATTTTAGTTAATTAGAAAATCAAGTTTAAAGGGTGGTCTCGGTCTTGAAAACAGCAAAAGAATACCCTCTGTCCTCACATGATTTATATAAAAACATATTTATTTTCCAGTCCAGTTCCCTTCATGGTGATTAAGTCCAGTATCTCTACTTGGTGACATCTTCGATGAAAAAAAAATCACTTGTGTATCTCTTCAATTCACATACATCGTCTGTTTCTGTAGGTAAGTTTTCAAATTAAACTTTATAAAAAACACAACTGATTGTTCAGAGAAGTGCTTGGGTTGTGGCTGGTCCAGCTTTGGCTGCAAGGACAGGGTGTGAGGTCATGGCTGCTCTGTCCACTCCCCATGCTCACAGTGCAATTGGTTACTCCATGCCATTCCGCAGCATCTGATTGGCTGCAATGAGCATGACACTGATGATGAAAGCCATAGCAAAGGCGCAGATCAGGCTTTTCCTCACGCACGTCTGCCGATTCTTCTTTTTGGGATGAACTGAGAAGAGCGGAGAAGAAGAGAAGAAAGAAAAAGAGTGATGAGATGTTTCTCCCTAGACTTACTACGCTGCTGCAGAAACAAAGACAAGAGGAATGAAGCGAGGCTTTACGCTGCCACCTATCTGTTTGGGCTGTGAGGCCTTTTTACAAAGACGTAATCTCTGGAGATGGAGGGAGGAAGAGGAGCCGAGACAGACGTGTCCTCCAACAGGCCTTGCAGCAAGAGCAACAACAGAAAGTTTCCTCTCTGTCAGTCCCCTTGTCTCAGTTTGTTAGAATCACATACCGCATCAATAAATCAACTCGGGAGCTCCGAGTCGTGGATCTGAGAGGGACTGTGAAAGGCACAGAAGTCCCCCAGGACAGGAGGAAGATGGGAAGGAAGCATGAAAGAGGGGAGTTGAAGATGTGGGATGGGGGTTAAAGGGAAGAGAGAGGGGAAGGATAAGGCATCTAGGCATGCAGTTCTCCTCTCATCTTCTCTTCATCAGAGAAGATAACCTGATTGTACGACTCTCTTTTGTCTTCTTCATTGTCTCTCACTCCTACGTCTCCTCTTTCTACTCCTTTTTGCTATTCTTTTCCCCTCCCTACAGCTGCATGGCACACCCTTCCCTCAACGCTAGAAACTTTGTGAAAGAGAGTGCCAAGCCAGCAGTTCCCTGATCCCTTCTTTAGCCTCTTATCTCCTCCTCCACGTTCCCTCCTCCACTAAGTTTCTTCATTTCCCCCCAGCTCTCCCTTTTTTAGGTCTTCATGAGTCTGTATGCCAGTACCCAGAGGATTCATTAAGACTCTCCTAGTATTCTCGCGTCTCCCATCTGTCTTTACCTTTGTCCTAGTCTGACTCGACCCAGCGGAATGGCGATTTCTACTACAGCAGGGTCAGCTCTGATTTTTTGTTTCACTTCACTGCAGCCTCAACTTGGTCTTTACATCTCCAGCACCTGACCTCTGTTTTCCACTTGGGCAATCAAACAACCATGCACACAAGATGATGCCCATCAACACTTTAGGTTTACAGGGTTCCCGCTGGCCTTGAAAATCCTTGAAAATGTTATGGATTTGAGAAAAATACAATAAAGCCTTAAAAGATTTTTTTTTAAATATAACATCTGTATTCATCAATATGGCTCAGCTCTCTGGACCTCTCTCTGTCTTAGCATCAACTCTTCACATCCCTATGATGGATATTTGTGTTGATATATAGCAGCAGTTTTAAAATGAATAATTTCACCATGATTTCTTGACTTCACAAGATCATGAGGGGGGGAAAATGAAGCTGCTATGATGTCTAATTTTGACAAATGTCATATCTTCCCCCAAAACATGCCAATTCTGAGTCTTTGAATTTTGCCAAGCAAGACCTTTTAAGTCATTCTTTAATGATGTCCAAGTAAATGTGGGAATCCTGGTTTTACCTCCCTTATTGTTATTGATAGAAGAAATACAAACACTCTTTATTTTTTCCCCTCTTTATTCCCAATTCTAGCCTATTTCCCTCTGCCAAATTAGCCCCCTCTCTCCTTTCTTAACCATTCACCCTTTGTCTTTTCCTCTCTCTCTCTCTCTCTCTCTCTCTCTCTCTCTCTTTCACTCTCTCTCTCTCACCTCCCTCGTACTCAGGGCAGTTCCCTGAGGTTTCATTGAGGCTCTCCTCCTCGGTGATGATGATGTTCTCAATGTCCTTCATCGTCAGGTGGTCCCGGAAGGCGTGGAACAGCACCTGCTTCAGCTCATCCAGAGACAGCTGCTGCATGTCAAACTGCAGGGGCGATCAATGCACACAGACACACGGTTATCCACAAACTGGGTTTATGTGGACAGGGAAATATTTTATGTTCGCATGATGTGTGTAATATACAGTTACATGCAAGTATGTCATGTATAATTATGTAGTTGAATGCTTAATTGTGTAATGTATGTGTGTAATGTAGAAGGTATTGGATATAACGGCAACAATTTTGCATATGCATCATTGAAACTGCTCACAATTGTATGTTTGGGTGCAAGTATGCGAGCAGCATGTGTATTGATATGGGTGTATAAATGTATGTATACATAATTTATAATGTATACATAATTTGTCTGACCTATAAATTAGAATGCAAATGTTTTCTGCATCATTGATGAAACTACTCTCAATTGTGTGTGTGTGTGTGTGTGTGTGTGTGTGTGTGTGTGTGCTGGTTCGTGTTTAAGAATGATTTATGAAGCCCTGACCAATCAATGAGTCTGTGTCTGTATCTTAGCCTCTATTGTATTTCTTGTCTGTCCTTCCAAAAAAAACATGTCCTTCCAACCCCTCTCCACCACCCCCTCCCACACACACACACACACACACACACATACACACACACATACACACCCCGCCATACACACGCACACACCACTCCCAAAACCTCTAGCATCGGTGTCTCGATTATTTACCTCACTAACGGCCTCAAATACAATCAATCGCTTGGTTTGGCACAACAGATGGACGTAGTGAGGCAGGCAAAGGCAAAAAGGAAGAAAATAGGGGTGTGTGAGAGAGAGAGAGAGATATATAAGATGAGAGAATAGGAAAGTATGGCGAGGTCAGGAAAAAGAGACGAAGAAAGTAATGGGAGACACAGATGGAGAAAACAGCACTGGCAGACAATAGTGGAGGAGACGAGAAAAGAGTTGTGATGCTGAAGAGGCGATGCTCACTTCAATGACAGGATGGTATTTCATCTTATTCCTCTACTGCCATGCTATCTGGAGGCAGTATCCTCCATGCTGACCCACTGTGAGATATTGTGTACCAGAGGAAAAGTACAGTGTCAGTCGATGAAAGTTAGAAATAACTTTCTAATTAGTCTGCCTCTCTAGAGTCAACGCCACAATCAGTGGAAAGTATTACTGCAATAATACAGAGGTGTGATATGATCTTCCAACATGCATACTCATGATAACACACACACACACACAGACACACACATGCACGTATACACACACTTAACGATTCTAAAAGCCTGCCTCATTAGGTCGGATCCACTGTTATTTCACGTGTTTGTGTGTCTGTTTCTGTCCGTATTGACGCGCGGCCAAAAAGCTCTACAAAGCTCTATTGATTCCAATCTAACCATTCTTGTCGCCTTTCCAGGTGATTTACACCTTAATTATGGCAACACACACACGCGAATGCACACGCACGCATGCACACACACACACACATACACACACACACACACACACACACATACACACACAAATTCCAGAAAGATTAATACAAAAACTGGGACATCACAGTAAATGGGAGAATAATTTCACACATAAACACACAAACATACACATTCAATCACTCACTCTCTCTCTCTCTCTCTCTGTCTGTCTCTATCTCTTTCTCTTATGCGCACACGCACACACACACGCACACACACACACACACAGGAAGAGAGAGACTTGGAGCCTAAGGACAGTGAGGACAAGCCAACAGACACATATTGTATAGGTTCATCACAATGATTGATTAATCAATATTTGTCAAACCTGAATCAAACTAAAACCCAGAAGACTTTTTTTTTTTTTTGGCTTGTTCTACTTCTAGCTCTACTGCTTTATTAAATAGCAAACAATGGAGAGTGACAGGAAAGACTGAAGATAGGTATGATGCCCAGCAAAGGATTTTGAGCTGGATTCAAAGTTGCAGCATCACAAAAAGCATTTTTTACCCCTTTTAAGTGCCCAAAATACTGGCAACCTTGTTTGTCAGGACAGGGCGAGTGGGAAACAGCAGAGTGGCAGCAGCAGGCAGAGGGCCTGAGCCTGATTTCTGGTGTCTTCCTTGCCAAGGCTGTCTCTGCTTTGAACGGATGCAGGGAACGGAGGTAGAACACTTTGGACTGCAGCCTCAGGACAGACAACATGACAGCTGAGGGCAGAAGCACAGAGGATGTACCATGTTCCTGCCTGTCTGTCTGTCTGTGGGGGGAAATCCACAGTGGAGCCGCTACCTGTTACCAACCACAGAGTGATTTCTCCCCCTTTCCTTGTCTTGATGTCTCTGAAGGACACACACATGCACACACACACACACACAGTGATAAACAGGAGATGTGGAGACTCGAGAGTTTTCCTGTCAGAGCATTTTGTCTTTCACTGAATGAACTCAACGAACTACAGTATGTGATGTGATGTGCATGTGTTTGCGTTTGTGTGTGTGTGTGTGTGTGTGTGTGCGTGTGTGTGAAACAGCGGGGCATCGTGAGCAGTGACCAGTGACATACTGAAGGAGCCAGGACAGATCAATCAGACGAACAGCTGCTTACACGCTGCCCTTCCCGTCTAATCCTGCCTGCCCTCTTGCAGCGCCTGCTTGTTTTCTCCTGTTTTGTCCTCTGACCCTTTTCAAAAAAGTCGAGTGACGACGAGTGGCGAGCGTTTCCTTCCACCCTTGAATTTGCTGGAGTGCCTTTCTCCAGTGTTTCACCCTCTGCAGCTCAGCGGCTCGAGAGCCACACTGTCAGGAGGTAGGTGTTTGATTCCCATCGGGGCCACCCATGCAAAAAATATGTGCACTTATGGCACTTTGGATGAAAGCATCCACCAAATGGCATATGTTACGTAATAGAGACACACTGCATTACTTGAGTTGCTGCGCATTTGGCAGCGCTGGTCATCTGCACGGACATTATGATGATGGAGGCTGCAAAGATGGTTGTTGTTTTTCCACACGGCTGAAAATTACTTTGCCTTTAGGCGCCGCAGCTTGATTCGCAATGGAGGACTGGATGCCTCCTTTTTTCAAATCTGATTTACTGCCTGTCAGCATAAATCTGGCAACCTGAGTCAGGCTTTTTTCAAAGCAGATATGTGAATAACCCTAGGGTTGCATTCAGCCTCTGAGGGCCGAGCACAGTGGAAAGTAAACAGGAACGCAGATGAACTCGGGCAGAAGAAATGTTTCTAAGACATTTCAATGGTACGCTGAATCAAACGTAAGCAGGATACAGACACACGCATACACAAGCACTTCGTGAATCTATTCGAGAACAATTTGAAGCACGCACATACGCATGAGGGCACACACACACACACACACACACACACACAGGAAAATGTAATCAAATACAAGACATGCCATCTCCATTCTCCCCAGTGAAGACAATCAGTATGCATCTCAGTGTGTGATGATATTATCTGAACATCCTGAATTGAGTCATTATGGCCCACCAAGATGTGCCTCCGCTCCTTCATCTCCTCCTCTCTCTCTCTCTCTCTCTCTCTCCTTTTTCAATACAATCTCCCTCTCTTCCTGTCTCTCTCTCACTGCAGTGCGTGAAACATAAACAGACATGCACACACACACACACACAAAACGCTGCCATCACACCCCTCAGAGACATACTTCCTCCCACCAACTCCCCCCCCCCTCCTCCTCTCTTTCTTCCTGTATTCTCTTGGTCTCCTCTTTCATTTCCTCTCTCTTGTCTCCTCTTTCTCTCCCATTCTGTCTCTCATTTTTCTGTCCCCCTTCCTGTTTTCCTTTATGTGTCTGTCTCTCGCTTTGTGGGAGGTGAACATTTTAAATCACCCCAGAGACGCACACTGTCTGCGACCTTCATGAATCACAGTCTCTCGTTCCTCTTCTTTCATTTTCTCCCACTCTCCTCCTTTGTGCTTTTCCTTTGTATTCCTGTATCTTTATGTGGGGCATCTCTTCCTCTCCCACCCCCCATATTGTCCAGTTTTTCTCTGTGTGCTCTCCTCCCTTTCAGCTTCCCCGGCTGGCTCACTGTGCTCCATCTTGCTCCATCTCTCTTTTGCAGATACAATGGGCGTCATTTATAAAAGGTGAAGTAGGAACAAACAATCCTGATGTCAAAATCAGCATGTTACATTGACTTTCTCAGATTTTCTGCGATAATTTCTATTGTTTTCCGCTGTGTGAATGCCCTAGATGGAATTTTCATTTCTTTTTTTTTTGTTTGTTAAATCATATTTGCTGAAATGATTGTACAGTGAAATCTAGGATGAAGAATATTTATGCAAATGAGGCCCAGTATGTGTCCGTAACCTGAAACACGCACACCTCCTCATTTCAGTGAGTCACCCTCTTAATGTTTCTCCTCTCATTTGACTCAAGGAAAGCATTGAACAGCTTCTCAAGAGCTGTCACCCTCCTCATCCAGCCGTCCTCAGACTCAACCCCCATACACCCATTCAATCTCTGGACTTCTGATTATTGGGACCGGCGGCCCGTCTTACCTCAGAGGCAAACACACACACACACACACACAGAGCTGTGAATTTTGCACAGTTTTCTCTCTGGATTGCAGTGATTTTCAAAAACAAAGCAAGCTTAAAAAAAGACAGCATGTTCAAAAGCATATAGATGAGCTGCAGGCTTAATCACCATTGAGCCCAGTTTAGACCCTTCAAAGCACAGGCTCCAGTATCTACTGTCCCCATACAGGGGCTCTTCCCTGAAATCTTTATTATGGTAATACTCTCTCCATCACTATGAATAATAAACACGCATGCACACACACACATGCACATGACACACACACACACACACACACACACACACAAACATAACGAGAGACTCTCAATTCCCAGCAGGTCTCTTTCCTTCAAGGCCCTGAGCCAAAAAAAAAAAACAGTTTTTGTTTTTGTCATAGAACAGAAGATGCAGGTAGGGGGTCTGAGTGTGTGTGTGTGTGTGCGTTGTGTATATTTTGTGTACGTGTGAATAAACGATGTGTGTGCTTGTGCCACTACCTGCAGCAAGCAGGCTTGTTTTTAAGGATCTAGACTTGCTCTGGCTGCCACATACATAATGGATGGAAAAGATAATTGATGAGGGGAGTAAGTGACGGAAAAGAGAGACACAGCCAGCCAAGAGGAGGCGACTTCATCTCTAACCTGCCAGAAGATGTTGTCGATAGTGTTGCCCAGGAATCCTTCTCTGTTGTCAGAGGACAGGAGTTTGGGTCCCAGTATCGTCATGAACTCCTCAAAGTCCACCTGGCCGTCACCTGCAGACAGACAGGTGGAGAGGCAGACAGGCAGACACACACACACACAGGCCGAAAGGCAGGGAGAAAGACCGGGACAAAAGCAAATCAGACACCCAGACAGGAAGCCAGATTGGAGCTTAATAATGCATTCTATGTTGGAGCTTATTTGTTTGTCGAAACAAAGAAATGTGCCCCAAGACAGATCAACAGATGGATCCATGACAAACACCCATGCATCATCAGCACTAATTCACCTTTCAAATAAGGTGTGTGTGTGTGTGTGTGTGTGTGTGTGTGTGCACGTGAATGTGTGTGTGACTGTGTGTCTGTGTATGAGCGCATGCAAGCTTGTTTGTATTTGCTCAGTCTAAATTCAGGGAACATTTGGGACATTTAAATTCAAATGCCGCAACTGGTAAATGTTTTCATTATGTATTCTATTGCCGAACACTGTTGTTAACAAACACGCCAGTCTATAACTAGAGATACTCATCAATAGTCAGCGTCCCGTGGAATTAATAAATCTTCAGGACAGCATGTCTCATGCTTCTAAACAAATTCACAATAAATTAAGTTACTGCATAGTTTTATTATACTATATAATACCAATACTAATACTAATATCATCACCACTTGTACTACAGCACTATCTATCTAAGGATCCAATTAATATTACTGTCATAATGTTTGGTAGTAGTATTAGTATTAGTATTAGTATTAGTATTAGTATTAGTATTAGTATTGGTAGTAGTAGTAGTATTAGTAGTAGCAGTGGCGGCGGTAGTAGTAGTATTAGTGGTAGTAGTGGCAGTATTAGCAGTAGTAGTAGTATTAGTGGTGGTAGTAATAAGGAGTCTCAATGCTGCAATGTTAGTGTTAATATTAATAGTAATATTAGTAGTATTATTAGTAGTGTCAGTATTAATATTAGTATTAAGGAGGATCAGTGATGTTCCTGATTGTAATTTCTCAATTACTGAAATATAAAATACACAAATATATCAGCTATATTGAGATTACTTATTCTAAAACCTGATGGAAACTTAAGTAAAAAAAGCTCAAGAAGATAACACTGAAGATCAAAGGATCAAGGTTTATTAAGGAGGGATTTAATGACATTAAATTTTACACCTGAAGGAACCGTGCAGGTTGTCTACGACCTGCTAACAATTAATATCCTTGGACTAATTGTGACAGTGACCTCTTTCAGGAATTTATTAGTGATAACACCGAGATGACAGGCAGAGGACTTTAAGAGAGATACTGTCTCTTCTCAGACCAAAAGACAGCGTGTCTTTCAGATGGTCAGGCTACTCATGGAGGCAAGGCAGAAAGCTTTTAGTTCTGACCTTTGGTATTTAAAGGGAGCCGTGGAATCGAGAATAGACGGATGAGAACTGGTCCAAAGATTGACTTGCTTGTTTGCGATGCAGGGACTGCTAAGGAGTAATTGCAGTCCGCTGTGAATTTACAAGCAGACGGAGTTAAAGAAGAGGGAGCAGACAGACGCTCGCTTTATTGTCTCCGGGGGGTTTGTGTTGATGTTTGACCAGCCGCTGCTTGTACGGAAATTCAGATGCAGCTTTGGGGGGAAATCTTTAACGGGGCTGGATCTCAGAAACACATATGGTCATAAGCAAGTGAAAGGCGTTGAGAACTGCGTTTTGGCTTCATGTGACACATTTTGTCCTTTACATTGCTATTAATCTTCCGCTCATATAGAATAAGAATAGCCACACTGTTTGCTTTCTTTGAGAGAATGAGATACAATTTGCATTTATTTGATGATCTAATTTTCAATTTTCATGTTCTTCATGTAAGAGTTTTATTAATGGATGGAAAATGCGCCTCTTGGAACTTGAACACACCATATCTTAAAATACAGATCTGTTCTGCTCCAGTGTTTGCAGACACAATAACTGTATACAAACATTATCAAAAACACATACAGTACATCTCATGTTAAGCTGTCACACGCTGCCCCTTTAAGAAAAGCTCCACTTTGTGTTTGTGTGTGCATGTGTGCATGCAAGCCAGCATGTGTTTGTGTGTTTGTGTGTGTGCCTCACCATCCATGTCTAGTCTCTGCATGATGATGGCCAGCTCCACTTCACTGGGCATGTAACCCAGAGAGCGCATGGCCATGCCCAGCTCCTGCTTGGAGATGAAACCATTCCCATCGCGATCCAAAACACGAAACGCCTCACGGATCTCTGCAAGACAAACATGAAACATATCACAATATATTACTGTTTGTCTCTCTTTCTTTCTGTCTTCCTATTACTTTCTTTTTTCTTATTTCTTTCTTTTTTCTTTCTTTCTTTCTTTCTTTCGAGAGGAACAAGACAGAGGTGTATGCTTGTTCCCACGGTCTTTTGTCCTGACATTGATTCTACATTAGACATGATATAAACTTGTAAGAAGGGTTGGGGAGTAATGGATGAGGTGCAACAGGATTACAGTGATGTGATTACAAAAAGGAGACAGTAATCCATTGCAGCTCATAATAATGTATTGTAATACAGCTACACATACCTTTGATAAAAGATAACTACTAACTGAGACTGATGTTTGAGGGGACTCGTGAACATCATTTACACAATCCAATATAATAGTTAATTTTGGTCATTCAAATTAGAGTCAATATACCTGCCGAGCTGAGGAGACAAAGGGACCTATACAAAGAGTTGAGATCCAACCTGCATAAAATGGACATTAGAAGTGGATTTATTAATCCTGCAAAACTGATCCTGACTTTCCAAAGTGCTACCCACATCTTCTCCTCATTTCAAGAGGCTCAGGAGTTCTATGAGAAGAATATTAAACCCAGCACGGATGGACACTTAGCTGAAGTCCGTGACCCTTAATGGTCACTCAGGTATAGTTTTAGGCTAAATTACTGTCAGTTGTTTATGTCAATGCTGTGGGCTTCACTGAGGTTGGTGAAGCAACCTCAGAACAGAAAACGTAATGTATGTTTAATAAGTAATGGAGGTGACCATGAAGGTAGAGTGGCATTTACTCAGTGCTTGTACAATGGAAAGAAAATTGCTTTTATAAATATTTATGCACCTAATACATTTGACAATAACTTTTTCAAATATTTGAATAGCAAATTTGGCAGATTTTGAAATAGTGATTGGGTCAGATATGAATGCCATCCTTAACCCAAAATTAGATAAATCATATAGCATCAATACAAACCCTCAAGCAACTAAGGCACTTCACCATTTACTCTCTGATTTTGATCTAAAGGATGTATGGCGCTCTTTAAATCATACATCTACAGAATATACCTTTTTCTCTAACAGGCACAAGTCATATTCCAGGATCGATTTCATATTTACATCTTCATCACTTGTGTCCTTGGTTGTAAATATAGAAATTGCAAATATGAGCATAACAGATCATCATGTGTATAGCTGCTCACTGAATATTTCAGATGCTCCAAAAAGAGCTAATAGTTGGCGGTTTAACTTAACTTCGCTACAAAACCACGAGTTCTGTGATCAGTTTGAAAGGGAACTTACAGAATTTATTAAGATGAATCAACCATCAGTGGATGACTCGAGGTTTCTTTGGGATTCTATTAAGGGATTTATTAGAAACAATACAATGTCCTATGTATCTAAATTGAATAAAGAACAACTGAGGAAAATTAAGGAATTAGAAAATGTACTATCTAACAATGAAAAAGGACAGCAAATAAGATAAAAGTGAAAACAGAACTAAATCAATTGTTAATCCAAAGGGGAGAAATTACCATTCATAGAACAAGACTTAAATATAAATATTTTTATGGGAACCGCCCAAGCTGCCTTCTAGCCAGTAAGTTGAAAAGCAACATTGATCATTGTGCAATATAACTACTATAGTGACAGATGCTGGGATTCAGATTAATGACCCTAAGCTTATTAACCAGAGTTTTTGTAAATACTAGAAAGATTTATATACTACAGACAGTAAAGCATCAACAGAAGCTATTGACACATTTTTATGTAATTTAAACTTAAATCCACTTCCAATAGAGGAAGCAACCACTCTGGGAGCCTCAATTACCCTTGAGGGGCTACATTATGCTCACATTATCACCTGGTATGGATGGCATTCCACCTGAAGTCTATTTAAAATTTTGGAATTTATTTGGTCCTCACCTATTAAATATGTATTTGTATGCTATTCAAAAAGGCTCCTTTGGTAGAGATGTTAATACGGCTCTTATATCATTACTGTTAAAAAAAGATAAGAATCCTACTAAATGTGCCCACTATCGCCCTCTATCTTTACTGAATGCTGATATTAAATTATTCTCAAAAACTCTTGCATGTAGATTAGTGAAATATGTACCAAGGTTAGTTCATATAGATCAAAGTGGATTTGTTGGAAAGAGATTGGCATCAGATAATATACGTTGTTTATTACATATACTGAACACATCTTCAAATAACAATGCCTCTTCTGTTGTTCTCTCTGTGGATGCAGAAAAAGCCTTTGATCGCCTTGAATGGCCCTTTTTATGGGAAGTACTGCAACATATGGGTTTGGGATCCAATTTTATTGGCATGATTAAAACTATGTACTCAAATCCCTCAGCGAGTGTGATGACAGGTAACACTCCTTTTAAGATATCAAGATCTACCAGACAAGGAGATCCGCTTTCACCATTGTTATTTATTTATCTCTACAACCTCTGGCGCAGGCTATAAGACAATCAACCAACATTGACCCAATTACAATCAAGTTCACTAAGCATTATTTATCCTTATTTGCAGATGATGTTTTGTTGTTTTTCTCAAATATCAAGCAATCTCTTCCAAGTGTCCTTAGTATATTTGACCAATTTAGCTATATTTCCAGTTATAAAATAAATTGGGCAAAATCTTCCTTGTTACCACTGAATCACATATCTAAGGAGGAATGTGAAAATTTCAACATCCCAGTAGTAACTCATTTTAAATATTTGGGTATAAATATCTATACATCAGTTGAAAAAATTGTCTTGAAAAACTATAGATTAACTCTCAAAACTATTGAATCTGATTTAGACAGATGGTTCAAAATACTCTCTCCTTGTCAGGTAGAATTTCAATTGTAAAAATGAATATTTTACCAAGAGTAAACTTGACTGTTTCTATTCTACCCCTTTCCCCACCTCCAAAGTGTTGGGACATATTAAATAGTATCACTACAAGCTTTATATGGAAAGGCAAACGCCCAGGGTAACACCTATTAATTTGCAAAGAGGGAGAATGGCTGGTGGCCTGTCAGTTCCTGACTTTAGATCATATTTTTGGGCTTTTAATTTCTGGTCATTGGCAAATTGGTTTTCTTCTTGCACCTCTAACCCTTGGATTGATATTGAAAGAAGTATTGTGGCTCCTGTCCCACTGGACCAATTGGAGTTCACTAGACTCTCTAATCGGCAGTGCAGATCTAAATACGGATCAATTATAAGTCATGCTATTCTTATATGGCAAAAGGTGGAGAAAGTCTATAAGTTTAGATACAAATTGCACGCAAGCACTCCATTATTTTATAACAATGCATTACAGTCTGGAGGGCGACCGTTCACATCATTGCAATGGTACAATGCTGGTATACAAACCTTAGGCGATGTAATGGATGAAAAAGGCCTATGTACCTTTCAAGACCTTTGTGGAAAGTATAACATTTCACCTACATCCTTTTTCATGTATTTACAGTTATGGTCAGCTATGCGGGCAGTGGGAATACCCATCAATATACAACCTACTAGTCATCCACTCATGGAATTGATAAAAAAGGTTTTGACAACCATAAAAGGTAGTATTTCGTTTATGAATCTCTTCGTAGCTCCTCATTATTACATTCCCCCCTTGCTATTATAAGAGTATGAAACAAAGACATTGATTGTGGTGGCTCTTCAAAAAATTGGGATATAGTATTTAAGAATATTACTCTTTCATCACAGAACTTGGATAATCAAATTATAATCTTAAACATTGTACATAGAGTTTATCTGACACCAAAGAAAAGACATTTGATGAAAATATCCCCATCCCCAAATTGCACCTTATGTAATCTAAATTTGATAGGTACATTTATGCATATGGTCTGGGAGTGTCTTCTGCATTCTGGGAAATGGTCTCTCAAAAATTGTCTATTATGATACGAGTGAAATTGGACTGTTCGCCACTTCTAATGTTATTGAATGATGATTCATATCTGACGCTTAACTTAACTCAGAGGCGGCTGATGTTTTTGGGGATCATTGCTGCTAAAAAGATGGTTGCTGTAAGATGGCTATTATCAATTCATCAGTGGTACCAGTCTTTAACAGACTATGTATTCATGGAACTGTCCATAGCGAGGATGAACCATGCTAGTCAGAAGAATCTTGAGGCCTGGACGGAAGCATTGAGTTTAGTTACATACATCAACTTAAAGGGAAGAGGAAGGGAGAAGATAAAAATTGTTTAGAATTTTGGGGTTTTTTTTTTTTTGTTCTCTCCCCTTCAAAAAGCCCTGATCCATGCAAAACCATGTACACTCATTATTTATTCAATTACATTTAGACTATGATAAAGATTTATGTGGAAAACAGGGGAGAAAGGAGAAAGGGAAGTTGACACACAGGGAGGGGAGTTAAGGATGTAGGTGTGTGTGTGTTTGAGTGTGGATGTGATGTATGCGTGTATATGTGTATATATGTGTATGTGTGTGTGTATAAGGGTGAGGGGTGTGTGCGCCAAAGGAGGTGTGCTTTTCCATCTTCCCATATTATATTATTGAAATATTTCCTTTCACTATCACAATACGGGGGCAGTGATGCTGCTTTGTAATCTTGTCTCCACTTTTTGTCTGTACATTTGTTTTTTTTTTGTTTTTTTTTCTAATGTCAGACATTGTCTCCTTGACATTCTATGTTTTTGATCTGTGTGTTTCATCCTTATCTCTGTTATCATTTCCTTGCTTGTATTGTTACACCTCTTGCTACCCTATACATTTTTAATAAAACGCTAACTGTAAAAAAAGAACCCAAGGCCTTACACAATGCTTAATTTGAAATGAACTGGCATGAATTATGTCTTCTGTCTCATATTCTATAGATTTTGGAGAAGGTAATCCCAAAATGTAACTGTGAGTCATCAGATTGTGTTATTGAGTTGACTAATGCATTAGATTATATTACTGATTAACAATTTTAAGCAGTTGAGTAATTAGTAGATGGTGTTGAGTAGATGTTCATGTTGAAAGGAACTTGATAAATAGGCTTTCCTATTGACAGGTAGTGTTACAGCACTTCCCTCCAGACAAATCAAGGTGTGGATTCTCTCTCTCTCTCTCCCTCTCTCTCTCTCTCTCTCTCTCTCTCTCTCTCTCTCTCTCTCCCTCTCTCTCTCTCTCTCTCTCTCTCTCTCTCTCTCTCTCTCTCTCTCTCTCACATCATTATATTTACTTATTGTATTTTACAAACCCCGGGGGGCCTGTCCCAATCCTTCCACACAGAACAATCAGATGCATCACCTAGAGCCTTTCCGACAGACTCTTCCCACATAAAAGGCTTCCTGCTCGGCTGAAATTGTAAGTAAACGCACACACACAGCATCTGTTCGAGCGGCAGAATTAGCCAAACCTCTGCGGATCTTCTTACAAAATACCCGGTCAATCGCCCACTAATTACCTGTCAATCATTTGACACTATCTGAGCAGAGGTGGAAGGGGGAGGTGGAGTTTTGGGGCGAGGAGAGGAGGATGGGAGGGTGGGGTGTCTGCTGTTGAATTTATCGACTTGATAAAGACTGCAACACGGGTTAGACTTTATTCAAACTCTTTTCACAGGAGGATGCTCCATTCCGCTCTGTGGATCTCTTTCACTACGGGGGTGTGAGAGTGTCATTTTAGCCGGCGCTACATTTACACGCATTTTACACACAATATAATGCAATCAAAAAGAGCAATAGTCTGCTGCACCACAGAATTCAGATCACGATTTTCTGAAGTCTAATTCTTTTCCTAACTTTGACAATGAATTTTGCATGGGGTTCACCTCTCTCTCTCTCTCTCTCTCTCTTTCTCTCTCTCTCTCTCTCTATCTCTGTCTGTGTGTCATTAATATTCTCGTCCTGACATGGTGCTCCCTCCTCTGTGTCTGTGTAATAAGCCTGTCTCAGATCCGTCTCCTACGCCTGTCTTTGCTCTGTCAGTTCGGTGAGAGCCGAGGTTCAGTCGCAACCCCCATCTAAGCCTGTAAATATCCCCTTCGGCTGATAACTAGTCTAGAGCGCCGCGCCACTGCCTCTCTCCCTCCCTCTCTCAGCAAACAAAGTGAGAATCAGAGGAGAGGGATTGGGAATGCGAGCGAGAGCGCGGCCTCCCCTCTCTCCAAAAACAAAGTGAGATTTATTTGTATGCAGCTCAGCAGTGAAGAGTATTTTCTCAATAGGGTTCGAATGAGCTAGTCCCTGATGTATTACTGTGTGATGCCTGGTGTGTCTCTGTGTGCAAGTGCATGTGTGTGTGTGTGTGTGTGTGTGTGTGCTTGCGTGCGTGTCTGAGTGAGCATGCAACCCTGCCTGCGTATGGCTGTGTATCACCAATTCAACCCCCAGGACTGTACATGTTCTCTCTGTGATTGATGAAACCGCTCAAAAGCAGAGAAAAGGACACCAGCTCTCCAGCACGGGGGGTGATTAACTAGCCGTCTATCTGCACTAACAGATGATCCAAGAAGAACCTTCAGCATCTCTCTGAAGTGGGATTAGGAGTTCTCCAACGCTGGCAGCAAATAGCACGGCTTTTTTGTCCACATCAAACAATCCCGTTGGTTGCTTTGGATCAGCGGCTGACAGGGCCAAGATAATGCCTCATCATAATGTCTAGAGTCTTAGAGCTCAAATTCAATTTATATAATTGCTGTACGTTCAAACTACTTTACCCTTCTCGCTGCCCTTGACAGGCCGAACAAAACACAGGGGCCAAGCAAGAGTATTGATGGCAAGATGTTTCTGTTAAATATTTTACTTATGGAGCCAGTTCTGCTTTGCTAAAGCAAGTGTTTGAGTTGCTGAGTTGAGGCGACTTGTCCAACAGGGACATTGGATTAAAAGATTTAGGGGACAAAGTACTTTATGCCAAAGCTCATTCAAGCAAACTACAATAGCCCACATGTATAAAAACAAACAAACAGAGCCTCGGTCTGAAACAGGCACTCATGATTTCAGTCCTGAGTAGTTCAACGACAGGATTAGGGGTTCCTTTCCCATTTTAGGACAACCCATGTAAAAAATACATGCACTCTTGGTACTGTAAAGGCCTTCGATTTAAGGGGCCACCAAATGGCACGTGTCTTGTCTCTCTCACCCTGCATCATTTGAAGTACTGTGACTGATGTCATTTCCTAAGCGCCATAATTGGAAACCAATGCACCCAGCCAAGCATTGTAAAAATGGCTAAATGGAAAAACTTTTCCCCGGGGGAAATGGAGCGTTGTAGCAACATTGTTCCAGTGAAACACTAATTGCTCATACCTCACACTTTTCCCTGCAACCCCCCCCCCCCCCCCACACACACACACACACACACACACTCTCTCTCTCTCTCTCTCACCTCCCAGCTCCTCTGTGGAGATGCTGGTGAGCTGGAAGGCTTCGCTGCCCTCGGACAGGGAGCTGCTCAGGTAGTTGTCAGGATAGAGCAGGCCCGCCCGCACATGGTGGAATGGCATCTTCTCCCTGCAGAGACACACAAACACACGCACATAATACACACACAGCCTGAATAAACTTTGTATGTGTGTGTGTGTGTGTGTGTGTGTGTGTGTGTGTGTGTGCGCATGTGACAGAGAAAGACAAAGACAGAGAATATGTGTGTGTGCATGCGTTTGTATTTCGATCCCAGCTGCCAGCTCGGTCATAAGCCCTTTTTAGAAACACAAGCTCTTACATTGTTCCTTCTACTCAGCTAATGCTCATTTCTGCGAGAAACCGCTGTCTCCTCATGGCAGAATCACAGTGACAAATTATGTAATCACATTATAATTCAATGGAGTCACAAAAAAATATTCCACTGTTATTATACAGATAAATACCATCGGAGTACAATCGGCAACCCAGCATTATCTATCATTCTCTCGTCCTGTCTTTCTCCCTCTTGCTCTTTGTTCGGTCTCCTTGGTCCGCAGAGATAAAGCACTAAAGTCCTGTCACTCGCTATCGTTTCCTCTAACCTCCCTGTCAGATCCACTGACTCCCTGTCCCTCCAGACAATCCCCACAGCCGCCCAACACCTCACCAAGAGACCTCAGCGCCTGGCAGGGCATCAATCATCAATACTCCCCGCTGCCGCGCAATGAGAGCTTTTCTCTCTTTTGATTCATGAGAGTTGCCCCAGTGATGGTTTTCCTGTCGTAACATTCTGACACTTTGGCAATACGCTTCATGTAATATTCTTGCCAATAGAACGCAATGAACTGAATTGAATGGAAGTGGGAGAGAGAGAGAGAGAGAAAGAGGGAGAGAGAGAGAGAGAGAGAGAGAGAGAGAGAGAGAGATACACAGGAGTATTTCGTGAGCAGGCCCCTGTCAGATAGGAGAGATAGAGATAGAAGGGTGGATGTCTCTGTTGCACAGGAAACATGGTCAAAGTCTGAACAACTGCTCTCCTCTCCTCTCCTGTCTCCTCTCCCCTCCTCTCCTCCCTCTCCTCTCCTCTCTCCTCTCCTGTCCTCTCATTTCTTCTCCTCTCCCCTCTCCCTTCCTCTCCCTTCCTCTCCACTCTCCTCTCTTCTCCTCTCCTCTCCTCTCCTCTCCTCTCCTCTCCTCTCCTCTCTCCTCTGCTCATCTGGGTCATAAAAATGCGATGCTATTTGAAATTTAAATCCTTTGTGGGTCTTGGTATCAAAACCAAGGGAGGAAAAGGACGCAGACAGAAGAGTAGAGACAAAGGCAGTGTAAAAGGTTAAGAGCAGAGGGACAGGCGCAGGTCTGCTCTGCTGATCTGTAGAGGACACAAGGCGTGGCTCTGTGTGTGTGTGTGTGTGTGTGTGTGTGTGTGTGTGTGTGTGTGTTAATGTGTGTATGAGAGAGAGAGATAGTAAGCATGAGAGTGTGTGCATACATGTGTGCGTGAAAGTGTGTATGTGTATATCTGTGTGTGTGTGTGTGTGTGTGTGTGTGTTTGTGAACTCAGAGGAAATTTATTCTTCAGTCCATCTGCTTCTGGTTCTACTCCTGTCCCACCTGCACAGTAAAGGTACTCAGGTCACCACAGCAACATGTATCTATCCCAGATACGACACAGTCACAAGCTGCAGACAGACACACGAAGGTCCCATTCTTTGATCACAGTTAAATCACCCCTGCTGCTCCGAAAGAGAAGCGCCACATGCAGTCAGTCCTCTAAATTGTAATATCCACACCATGAAGCATTAAGCCTAGACAATCATGAATAAAGGTGCAACATGTAACAACTTAACATCAATAAAATATTGCCACATTAACTTTGAGACATCAGCGTAATTACCATGAACAAACAAGACCATCAATTAGAAGACTGGCAGCCTCTACCGGACTCTACACTGCATTTTACATTGGGTGCCACCGGGTTGGATTTTGTGGGAAATCTGCTCTGTTGTTTTACAACACAAAGGGAGATTGCTTTAAGACACAAAACAGGAAGAGGGCTGCTGTTCTTCCAGTGCAAACTGAGCTAAAGAGACATGTTTATCCTCTTCAGTAAAGCAAAAGAGAAAACCTTTAACTGAACAGGCAAGGACCCTCTTTGCAGCAGGAAGCAATGGGGTTTATGGGATATGTAGTCTTAATTTTGAGAAACTCTATAGCAGTAATAATGCCACCGATGTGAGATAGAGGTTACTAATTGTCTTGACCATGGTCGGGCTTTACACCAAGGCATCAAAATTAATCTAAGAATGATATATTGATGTTTAAAAATGTCACTTGGTGCAGCTTTAACAGCTCTGTTCAAGTGAGCTACAGCTTAGTAAAACCCTTAAATCCTTACAGATGAGATAAGATAAGGTGACACTTTATTGATCCCTGGGGGGGAATTAAACAGGAACCACCAATTATATAATCAGTGATCAAATTAATAGGACATATGATACAAAATTTATATGAGAACGTATTTTAACAGTCCATCTGCTCCCACCATTGTTCTCATGACAGAAACACCCACTCACCCACTCATGGCGACACAGGCAGACATGCGTGCACATGCAAACAAACTCACTTACACACACAGTTTCTCTCTCTTTCTCTCCGTCTCTTTCTTTCTCTCTTTGTGGTTTGTGTCCTTGTGAAAACTGTTGTCATCATCCAGACAGAGACAGACATAAGAGTTGACAGGGACAAGCTTTAGTAGAAAACCACCATCTGATAAGCCTGTTTACCTGGCAGACAGATAGACAGATCTGAGGCAGGCAGACAGGCAGGTGTGTGTGTGTGTGTGTGTGTGTGTGTGAGAGAGAGAGAGAGAGAGAGAGAGAGAGAGAGAGAGAGAAAGAGGGCAGACAGACAGAAAGAAAGAAAGAAAGAAAGAAAGAAAGAAAGAAAGAAAGAGCGATAGAGAGAGAGAGAGAGAGAGAGAGAGAGAGAGAGACAGAGAGAAAGAGAGAGGTAGGGAGAGAGAGAGGGAGGGAGAGAGAGAAGGGGAACGAGGGGCAAAGGGATGAAAGGAGCAAATGAAAGCCGGCTGACTGGCAGCGTTTGAACCGAGGGGTCATCTGCACCCCAGGGAGCAGAGTTTCAAGTCTGCAGTGAGGTTAGTGATCAGAACGAATCTAGCACAGAAAAAAAAAAGGGAGGGGAGAGACGGAGCAGAGGGAAAAGAAGAGAGACTGAGACAAAAAGGTGGGAAGGGGGAAATGGGGAATCATGTGTCACAGAGACTGTTATGAAGGATGTGTGGTTTGTCACACCTCCCTCGGTCCTGACGGACACAGATGCATTAGTAGAATGGTGGGAAAGAGCTGAGGGTCACAACAATATTCTTCCTAGTATTACACACACACACACACACACACACACACACACACACACACACACACACAAAACTCTGCCACCTTAGCCATTGAAAACATCACAACAGTTCTGACAAGAGGACAACATTCACAGAATCAAGCCAAGACAAAATGAAAGGAAGCAGGATGTAAATAGAGTCATAGCCATCAATAGACCATAAAAATCTGTGAAACTATCTGATTTATCTCAGATCTGTGTGCATGTCCTCTGGTATCTGGTAGTTGGCAGGCGGATGTCAAGATAAATCTGCAAATTATTCTCTCTTTATTTCAAGCCACTAAAAAGTCAGTAAGCTCTCCATTTTCCTTTTGTGGAGATAAGAGCCTGCCAAAAATAATGAGAAACCACAGTTAAGCGGCTGAAAGTCACCAGTGCTGGATAAAGGTAAACTGCCACTCTGTAATTAGCCACCTCTAAATTGCTTAGACCACACAGCAAAACAAAATGGGCGTGAGACCCATTCCTCTGCCTCAAGGAAGGACACAAGTGTTACCATTAACACGCATGTTCTGGAAAACAAATCAAAACCAAAATGGCTTCTTACAAACTAATAATAAAAAATGATTAATGGGATCCAAATGCCTTGCTAAGCCCGTGTTTTCTTCTACGCGCTCACCGCACAGTGTCACATTGTCCTACTGAAGTCACCTTGGGCAAAGGATAGGCTGCCACATTACAGCTTTGATCCTTGCTGGTGTCTCTGTCTTACCCATCAGGACTGCACGGTACAAACATTTCCTCAACAGATGCTCTCGCCGGACTCTCCATCTCGTCACCCGCAGCCCGCTCTCCCGGAGGTGAGCCTGGGTCACCCCACGGTAACTCCTGGAGAACCGACCTATCCGCTCCCATCATCAGCTCCTGCGCCTGTTGGATGGCTCTGCTGACCCCCGCCGCGCAGCACTATCAGTCCAGGCAGGCAGGCTGTGGAAGTGTGCGCCCTTGGTTCGCTCTCAGATGGTGTAAAACGTTCCTCGGGCGGATCCTAATAGACTCTCCGCCGACGGAAAAAGAGTTGGACACCCATAACAATCTGCCACGCCGTGCGCAACCGGCCCAGCTGCAGCGGAGAAAAGCGCGATTGGACTCACACCGCCTGCTGCTCAATCCCGAAGAGTCACCCTTGCACGGAGATTGGGGTGTCCGAGGGAGGAAAAAAAACTCATGCGCGCCAACCCCTAAAAATGCTCGCACCCACGCCGTCCATTATCACACTCTTACACGTATAAACGCACTCCGTGTTCAGCCACAGTCGTGGGTCTCCTCCGGGGTACCGAATGATGAATGCGCGTGAGACAGGTGACAGATTTGGCCATCACGGTTTATGGCTGTAGAGTTTTTAGAGCATCTGGCAATGGGAGTTAATGCAATTGGGCGCCGTATTGCCCAATTTATCAGAAGTATGTGAGCTATAGCCCGGGTGAGAAGGAGAATGGTTGATAAAACCACAAAGCATGATGTAGTGTGTGATTGAGTGCTTTACATCACGGTGCGTGGTCGGTCCAATTATGCTGTAATTACACTTATACTGCGCGTGATAGGCCTATAATCACCTAATCACACCGCCAACCCACACACCGCTGACACCCCACGCACACAAGCAGCTGGAACGAGATTTGAGCAGCACAAGGAAACTATGTAAATAGTAGACTACTAATGCAAATATAGACAAACACGCAAACATTTTGTGTTGTCAGCCATTAAACACATCACAGCTCTAGTCTTACTGTCATTTTAAAAACACATAGGCTACATACACACGCACGCACGGACGCACTCTCACACACGCGCGTTCTCCCATTTACACCAATTACAACAGGTGCAGTCGCCTGGCTCTGCGGCCACCAGTGGACTGACGCATGGACGGTCGCTAATCACCTTTATCACCTTTAACACATGAAACCAAGAGGTGACACACACATCAGCAACAGTCTAATTAACCGTAAAATACTACTGAGCACGTCGGGATTGCCTACCTGCCTGTTAAACGACTGGTCCCGATATAAGATTCACCCCCTCGGTTAGAATACCGTGTGTGGAGATGCTGATGATGTTGTGAATTGCCAAGATGTGTTTATTAGTCTGTTGCATCCGTCCTGTGCTCTTGAGGAGTCCGTCCGAGAGCCAAAGATGGACTCATTCAGTCTGTGTGTTGGACCTGCCCCTAAGACTCACCAACATGTCAAGCGTCAAACTGCGACTCCCCAGCTCCGGACTTTTTGATACTTATTCAAAAAGAAAAAAAATCAACTGGTTAGGCAGTGGTGATATGGTGATGATGCTGTTTTACTCCGTTCAGCTCGAGCCCAGACCCATATGAATGGCCTTCCATCCGTTTTTTCTACATCTCACATCGCCATATCTTGGGAATTTGGGGTGGTTTGATGAAGCGGTAGGTAGGTAGGTAGGTGTAGGTAGGTAGGAACAGTATAGGCAACCAAATCTTCCTCCTCAGATCGCCCAGACGGACGCCACCCAGCCGCCCACGGGTCTGGTAGCCTGAAGAGCCGCTGGTGCTGCTGCTGCCGGTCTCCTCTTAGAATAAAACCACCGATCAGATGCAACCTATACTGTCGAATCAACAGCGTGGGAGGAGAATGATGTCCGGTAAAAGCTTCAGCACAAATCGATCAAACAGCAGTGTTTTTTTTCCTGTTTTTTTTTTTTTTTTAAGCAGAGTAGAGAGGGATCTCCCGACGCTCCTGGTGCATTTGTCTCGGCTACTCCCGGTGACAGCGTTAACCCATTTATCGGTCCGGTCCGGTAAGGGAGGGGCCACAGGGGGGTAGAGGTGTAGTAGGTGAGTGGGAGAGCATGCAGTGCCGAGGTACTCAATGGGAACTGCCCTCCTTGTGATTTATAGAACAGGTGTGTGTGTGTGTGTGTGCGTGTGTGCGAGTGAGAGGGAGGGGGAGAGAGAGAGAGAAAGGGAGAGAGAGAGAGAGAGAGAGAGAGAGAGAGAGAGGCGTGAGGTCGCAGGGAAGAGTGTGAGGTCCGACCAATTAACGTTTCACTGGATCAATGCAGCTACAATGCCCCAGTTCCCCTGGGGAATAGTTGTTTTTTTTTTAAAATTTTGCCATTCTTCACTGCTTGTCTGGAGTCGCCGATGCCCAATTATGGTGCTTATAGGAAATGACATCAGCCACAGTACTTAAATGATGCAGTGTGTCTAATTGTCCCCCCACCCCTCCTAAATCTTTCTCTTCTTCTTTGTTCACGCGGGCTTCAAGGCAACTTCCTGGACCAGAACCACCATGTAGGCCAGATAGGAAGATCCTTTCCTTGAAGATGTCCTCTCTTCCCTCTCCCGGCCGTCTTATCTCCTGATCGGGCTTCCTGTGGTTTTCTCTCAGTGCCTCATGATTAGAATATACTCCACTATCCCATTTACATTCCCTGCTAATTATGTAATATCTGAAGCCTCTGTTCTCCTGCACCCATGGGACCGCAGCAGCTCGATTCCAGCCTTAGCCTTGAGGTTGAACACTGTGTCTTCTGTGCTGCTGCATGGCTATAATTAAAAGAGGTTACCGCAACTAATTTAACAGCTCAATCTATTTATTCCCTTCTCGCCGATTGCAAAGGGTTAATACGTGGTGTGTGCGTGTGTGTGTGCGTGTTTGTGTGTGCGTGTGTGTGTGTGTGTGTGTGTGTGTGCCTGCCTCGGGGAGTTGTAAAAACGTGATAGGCTACAAGACTACTCTGTTTTTCACTGGGAATTGAGGCATCAATGAAAAGTAAAGATAACACGAGAGCAGTGAACTTATATTGCGAGATCCAACTGCACTGTAGGCATAATTAATGCGACTATCAAAGGTTTTGAATAGCTTTTTTTCCACTTCACATGGAAGAAGAGAAGGAGAAAAAGCCCAAGCTCTAGGTGTTTTTCCACTAAACTTACGCTGGAAGTCTTAAACAGAAGATGAAGTGAATGTGTTTTGAAGAAGTGAATGGCGCTGTCCGTGGTGCTGAATCGGTTTCTCCAGCCGGCCGATAGATACAGGCAGGACGAATGAAGGTGAAGTTACTGTATGTGCCTCATGTCAGCATTACCAAAACAACTTCTGAATCAATCTGAATGTGTCACATCACCCCTCGTTCTTTCATTTAAAGAACAATAGTATTCCTATCATAATTACATAAACAAATATAATTTAATAAAAATAAAACGGTCACTGCAAAACTATAAACCCCTATAGGAATATGATAAAAATGTTATAGTGATATCATAGGAGATACAAAAAAATACCACAGAATACAATAAGGTTAATGAGTTTAGGCCTACCATACACACAATAAGTCCCAATAGAAATATTATGGGCTGATATCCGAAATCTCACTTTTATAGGCCTACTGCTGGTCTTATTGTAGACTTCTGAATTTAAGCATCTTTAAATTCAGTGTTCAGTGTTGGCCTGCTGAACACTGAATAGTGTAGAGTCACTTTGCTTCAGTAGGCTCAGCTGCATGTTCCTTGCAGTATTTAAAACCCAATATGACACTTTTTGACCATGTAAAATTGTGTGTACATTCATATACCTGTAGCTTCTAAAAGAGTTGATTTAGAGATGGCTAAACAGATTTTCCAGCCTTTTCACTCACAATAGGTTCACTCAAACCCCTTTATTTACATATGGATTACTAATTGGAAATATAGCGTTTATAAAAAGGAACTTATGGCCCCACCAATAAGTGTTGTCCACCATGTTACTGGAGCCCATCTGCTGGCCTAAACGTCCAGCCAGCCAAGCCATCTTCCCCAGAGGAAGAAGACAGCTGGGCGGTCAGTATCAGGCAAGGTGATAATCGAAATCTCATGGTGCGTTGAACACATTTTTCTCAGGTGTTGGGAAGGAAAACCAATTTATTGCATATATTTTACATGTCCTGCATACTGATTTAGGGGGGGATAGTTAGCCATGTACCGTGGCGGGCAGCAATGCTGTTCATTACACCGTACAAATGTAGCAAATTCAGTCACAAAACAAAAGCACTGAGTCACATAATAGCATAATGTCAGCAACTCTTCTTCGTGGGTGCTTTCACTGTATCTGTGCAGCTCTTTCAGAACAAATCTCTCCGCTAGGACAAAGACCCTGACATATCTTCAATGTCTTGATTCTCTGTGTTACAGTTCCCTACTGACTGACTGAGACTAATCCACTGACCCTTCACTCTCAGTATTACTCTACATTGATTGAACATTCATAATTGGATCCTACCGAGTGATCTGTTGGCAAAACATCAAGCATCTCAAATATAAGGAGAAGAGGAGGGGGCGGGGATTTAAACCATCAAATAGAACCACAGGGAAATGCTAACATGGACTCTGATCTCAGACCAAATCAATATGAAGCCATGTCAGCAATCAGATGTAACTACTGCCCTATTTACTGTGTAATGTTTACACTTTGAAACCATTTACTGCTCACCGATAGAGATATACTTTAATCCTGCCTCCTGAGCCCCGAACACTGCATCAATGAGGCTGTGAATAAAACCTAAAATGGGAGATTTAACATTTCAAAGGGAAAGTTCACGTTCAGATATGCCAATGTAATTCTTTAATGCCAGTGAAAGGTCACGAAAACGTGCTGTTTTAATAGCCTCTTTTAGAATAACATAGTGTTATTTATCAAAAAGAAAAGATTATCTTGAAGTGGTGCCAAAGTTTGTGCTTTCAGTCCACTCCTGTGATGATAATGGAAAGTCATGGGAAATTAACTTCAACTTTAGCAAGGTTTCTATCACTAAGCTCCAGTACAAAGCTGTGGAAAACTCCCATGTTGTTGTGTCTACTGTACATTTAATACTTAAATTTGCAGCTGACGGAGGAGAGGTTGCTGTTCCTGCCTCCTGCTATCAGTATGAAGTGGAAACCCAGCAGCCATGGGCACATAAGAAAGGATATTATGATTTCAGATCACAGCCTGGTTCTATAATACATTCACCATCTCTCCAAATCCAACCTCATTTTCATTAG